>NC_060184.1:17614287-17761787 GCF_021184085.1 Oncorhynchus gorbuscha
TTCTCCACGACAAGGATAAATATACTCTGTTTAAAGATAGGCCTATTTGATTATTACAATGGATATAATTAACATGTAATTATGGGCCATTATTTTTCATGCATTTACTGATTGACCATATGCTATGACATGTTTTTGGTGATACAAGCTTGCATTATAACTTTCATTTGCAAGGGTATTAGCATTTTTATCCATCCGAAAAGTTACCACAATTATGAAACGTGGACTGGAAGTCATGACCCAATAAAGATTTGTGCTAAACACACATGAAAAATCTGCACTTTAGTTTGAAAAAAGCAATATTTACCTACCCCTTAATTGCAATTAATTGAATCTGCGCACAATGGTAATATGGAAAAAAACACTAAATTCATACACTTTCTATGCATTTTCTGGTTTACTACAGACCTATTCGAACATCGATATTTGAGAGATCTTTGGTGTGCTTGATTGAGTGAGTGATGATTAGGCCACTATGGTTACTCATGGCTAAGGCTATGTGATACATTGGGCACATGGCAGATGGATTAGCCTATTATGATGTGGCGCATACAGTATGTGAGGCCTACATCTTTCTGTCGTAGGCTACTTAAGACTATTGCTGTTATGCGTCGTGAAGTTGGAACCTTTTCTTTTCCAATACATCGTATGGCTTATTGAAACGCAAACTGATTTCAATTGATTGATTATGATTGGTCTTTCAAACACATGTATAGCCTACTCTTCACACCCACAAAATAAGCAAAATGTTTAGAAGTTTTTGAATGCCCAGAGGGTCTGTGACAAACGTCTGTTTTTATTTATTTTTTACGGTAAATCTATTTTTAAGGATACATTGCTGTTCATCCGGTCATGCTAATTACAGTGGTAATGATACATATTTGGCATGTACTGTATTTTGGTCTTTGCCACTCTTTTCCTCTGAAGAACTATGTAAATCGTTTATTGGTCCACACGATTTCTTGTTTGCCTATAAACAAATGCAACAGTTTTTTTTCGTTATATGCCTATTTTCAGCAAGAAGACGTGGGTGTTGTTTTCTTTATATTTATGTATTTACATTTATATTGTTTCACATATATTCATTACAATTGATATAACTATTGATATTCTCTGATATATGTGCATTGGAATATAGGATACAGGTAGGCCTATTTATCATTTATCATTTAAAAGATAAAAGTGTTTTGTTTTGTGAGATAGTCCTATATGGGCATACTGCGAGGTTATTTTCTATTTAAACGACAAGGCCTGCCCCTGAAAGTAGGCATATACCCATTAAACCGGTATGGTTTCAATTGTCTTTATTTATTTATTTATTTATTTTATTGAGAAAATCTCTGTGCCTCCTTTTTTAAATTGAATGTTTATGGGGATGGTGATCTCATAGTTAAGTCAGACGACTTGATCAAGACAAGGGGCGTGCATGGCAAGACATCACCGCAAATATGTACTGCGCAGTAGCCACACCTGCAAACATAGCCAGGTGCTTATCAACTGATCTTTTGCTAAGAATTTGATAAAGGTTACCTGTAGTGTGCATTTCACATAGTTCAAAGAAAGACACTCCTGGTTTTGTCATTTGATTGTAGTTCTCAATAGATCGATATGTTCATTTATGATCTTGGTTTGATGTGATGTGGGTTTGGAGCTGAGGTGTCATGCATTCAGAAAATGTAGGTTCTGCAACATATTCATTTTTCAAGCCTTTCATTTTCTCAAGAAAATATTGGTATCGACAGTTCTACATAAATATAATTCCATTCAATTAGCATGCAGTCTACAAAATTAAAGACAGTCCAATGTTTCTTTTTTGGATAATCTGTAGTTAGAGATGAGATCCATCTCATGTTTTCCCTGTTGCATTAGCCTGTCTGTGGGGTCACTGACTGGGTCCTCCTACTGCCAGGACTTGGCTGTGCAGTTCTCTGCTTCCCCCAGATGAGGCTGTGCTCATCATAGAATTGGACAAATTGGACACATTGCCCTGGGATGAGCTACTTCTGTACTCCTTACCACAGTTGCCAAATATCAGAACTCAACATCGAACAGATCATGCAAAATGCTTTTTAGTGATTTTGGACCATTTTCAATGATGTTGACTACTTTAAACATCTTCTCCAGAACCGCTGGACCGATTTGCATCAAATTTGGTATATAGCATCTATGTACCCATGTCTTCAAATATTTTCCAGGCCTCTAGCTCAAACATTATGGCTGCTATGAGCCAATGAGCTTGCATGAATGGTTTTGACTGTCCAGCACCGCCAGCATGCGACTAAACTGAACCACAGTTTACAGGTTAGCTGGACTCAAATCCCAGAGGATGTGTGCCAAATTGAATCACTCTGAGTCAAACAGATCAAGAGATATAAACACGTGCCCTTTACAGCACCACCGTGTGCTCCATCTGAATGTGCTTGTATATGTTGAGTCTTAACAGTGTTTGGAACATGTGTACCAAGTTTTGTGACAATACGAATATCCTAATTTATATGCATTTGTGTGCAAGACCACACCCATAGTAATGTTGTTTGATATGCTAGTTTGGAAAATGTTGCGTCAATAGATGCTAAATATAACTGTAAACTGGTCCTCCCTGTATACCCGTCGCAAGACCCACTGGTTGATGCTTATTTATAAATCCCTCTTAGGCCTCACTCCCCCCCTATCTGAGATACCTACTGCGGCCCTCATCCTCCACATACAACACCGGTTCTGCCAGTCACATTCTGATAAAGGTCCGCAAAGCACACACATCCCTGGGTCGCTCCTCTTTTCAGTTCGATGCAGCTAGCGACTGGAATGAGCTGCAACAAACACTAAATCTGGACAGTTTTATCTCAATGTCTTTATTCAAAGACTCAATCATGGACTCTCTTACTGACAGTTGTGTCTGCTTTGTGTGATGTATTGTTGTCTCTACCTTCTTGACCTTTGTGCTGTTGACTGTGCCCAATAATGCTTGTACCATGTTTTGTGTTGCTACCATGTTGTTGTTATGTTGTGTTGCTATCATGCTGTGTTGTCATGTTGTGTTGCTGTCATGCTGTGTTGTGTTGTCATGTGTTGCTGCCTAGGTCTCTCTTTATATAGTGTTGTGCTGTCTCTCTTGTTGTGATGTGTGTTTTGTCCTATATTTATATTGTATTTGTTATTTATATTTGAATTCCAGTCCCCATCCCCGCAGGAGGCCTTTTGCCTTTTGGTAGGCCATCATTGTAAATAAGAATTTGTCCTTAACTGACTTGTACAGTTAAATAAAGGTTAAATAAATAAAATAAAATAAAAAAATGGCAAGTTTCATCTGAATCTGGTGGTTCTGGAGGAGATGTCATTTAAGCAGGGTTGGATTACCAAACAAGTATGCAGGGCACCAAATGTGGTAGTCCGGCCCCGCATTTAAGTGATATTTCACCAAATTTAAAATGGTGGAAATCCATCATGGCGGACTTTGCGAGAAGAGAGAGACCTTTGCACCACATATCAGGATTCTAGGTCACACTGGGTGAGGGGTGTGAGCTTTCAAAGTTATCATTTTCAATTGCGTGTTATAGCGCCACCATGTGGCATTGGTATACTGTAATAATAATAATGACAAAGAAATACATAGCTTCACCAGCTTTGCTGCTTCGACCCCTAATTGTTAATATTAATAATAATATGCTTTTAATTTGTTACATTTACTGCCAAATTGTCCAAATTTGACTTTCAATATAATTTATGTTTTTAAAAAATTCATCATTCAGCTACTGGTGGTCCCCAAGAGCTTTTGACAGTGATTTGGTGGTCCCCGGAACGAAAAGGTTGGAAACTCCTAGACGCTAGGGGCCAGTTTCCCTGACACATATTAAGCCCAGTCCTGGACTAACAATGAGGAGCATTTTTTATTGAGATTCTTAATTGAGAATGTTTTTTTAGTCCAAGACTAGGCATAATCTTTGTCAGGGAAGCTGGTCCTATATGAACATGTTAACTTAACTTTAATGCAGGATATGTGTCAATTATAGCTGCCCAGATATTTCAGCCTTTTTAATCTCACAATTTGTTATGTTCTCTATTCTAGATGCCAGTTATACCCATATTTACAATAAAACGACCTAAGCGTTAAGATTATTCATATTTGAGACAATTGTCACGCCTTGGTCATAGTGTTTTGTGTTTCGTTATATATTTGGTCAGGCCAGGGTGTGACATGGGTTTATTTTGTGGTATTTCGTATTGGGGTTTTGTGTTATTGGGATTGCGGCTGAGTAGGGGTGTTGCATAGGCTTGGCTGCCTGAGGCGGTTCTCAATCAGAGTCAGGTGATTCTCGTTGTTTCTGATTGGGAACCGTATTTAGGTAGCCGGGGTTCACTGTGTATTTCATGGGTGATTGTTCATGTCTCTGTGTAGTTTCACCAGATAGGCTGTAATTAGGTTTCACGTTCCGTTTTGTTGTTTTGTATTTTGTATAAGTTATTTCATGTATCGCATTCTCTTCATTAAAGAACATGAGTAACCACCACGCTGCATTTCGGTCCGACTCTCTTTCAACAAACGAAGAACGCCGTTACAGAATCACCCACCACACACGGACCAAGTGGCGTGGTAACAGGCAGCAGGAGCTGCGAAGGGAGGACGTTATGGACAGCAGAAGCTTGGAGTATACGACATGGGAAGAAATAGACAGGTGGGCGGTCGACCCAGAGAGAGTGCCGGAGCCCGCCTGGGATTCGCTGGAGCAGTGCGAAGAGGGCTATAGGAGAATGGAGTCGAAGAGAAAGACACGGCGGTGCAGAAAGAAACCCGAAAGTCACCCCCAAAAATGTATTGGGGGAGGGCTCAGGGAGAGAGTGGCAGAGTCAGGAGTCAGACCTGAGCCAACTCTCCTTGTTAATCGTGAGGAGCAGCGATCAAAGGACTTCTGGACTTGGGAGGAGATATTAGACGGAAGAGGACCCTGGGCTCAGCCTGGAGAATATCGCCGTCCCAAGGAAGAACTGGAGGCGGTAAAAGCGGAGAGGCGCTGGTATGAGGAGGCAGCACGGCGATGCGGATGGAAGCCCGAAAAGCAGCCCCAAAAAATTATTGGGGGGGGGGGCTTACAGGGAGTATGGCTACGCCAGGTAGGAGACCTGCGCAAACTCCCTGTGCTTACCGGGGGGCTAGAGAGACCGGGCAGGCACCGTGTTATGCTATGGAGCGCAAGGTGTTTCCAGTGCGGGTGCATAGCCCGGTGCGGTTCATACCAGCCCTTCATATTAGCCGGGCTAGAGTTGGCATCGAGCCATGTAAGGTTGGGCAGGCTCGGTGCTCAAGAGCTCCAGTGCGCCTGCACAGTCCGGTCTATCCAGAGCCACCTCCACACACCAGTCCTCCGGTAGCAGCTCCCCGCACCAGGCTTCCTGTGCGTGTCCTCGATCCTGTAGCACCAGTTTCAGCACCACGCACCAGGCCTTCAGTGCGCCTCGCCTGTTCAGCACAGCCAGAGCCTTCCTTCCCTCCTGCGCTGTCGGAGTCTCCCGCCTGTTCAGCGCTATCAGAGCCTTCCTCCTCTACAGCGCTGCCGGAGCCTCCTGCCTGTTCGAAGCAGCCAGAGCTGTCAGTCTGCATGAAGCAGCCAGAGCTGTCAGTCTGCAAGGAGCTGTCAGTCTGCAAGGAGCTGTCAGTCTGCAAGGAGCTGCCGGTCTGCAGGGTGCTGTCAGCCTGCATGGAGCAGTCAGAGCTGTCAGTCTGTATGAAGCAGCCAGAGCTGTCAGTCTGTATGAAGCAGACAGAGCTGTCAGTCTGCATAAAGCAGCCAGAGCTGTCAGTCTGTATGAAGCAGTCAGAGCTGTCAGCCTGCATGGAGCAGTCAGAGCTGTCAGTCTGTATGAAGCAGCCAGAGCTGTCAGTCTGCATTAAGCAGCCAGAGCTGTCAGTCTGCATGATGCAGCCAGAGCTGTCAGTCTGCAAGGAGCTATCAGTCTGCAAGGAGCTGTCAGCCTGCATGGAGCAGCCAGAGCTGTCAGTCTGCAAGGAGCTGTCAGTCTGCAAGGAGCTGTCAGTCTGCCAGTCAACCAGTCTCTTCCAGATCTGCCAGTCTGCATAGAGCAGCTAGATCCGCCAGTCAGCCATGATCTTCTAGATCTGCCAGTCAACCAGATTCTTCCAGATCTGCCAGTCAACCAGAATCTTCCAGATCTGCTAGTCAACCAGAATCTTCCAGATCCGCCAGCCAGCCAGGATCTACCGGAGCCTACTACCTGCCTGAGCTTCATCTCAGTACTGGGCTTCCTCTCAGTACTGGGCTTCCTCTCAGTACTGGGCTTCCTCTCAGTGCTGGGCTTTCTCTCAGTACTGGGCTGCCCCTCAGTTCCGGGCTGCCCCTCAGTTCCGGGCTGCCCCTCAATCCCGAGTTGCCCCTCAGTCCCGAGCTGCCCCTCAGTCCCGAGCTGCCCCTCAGTCCCGAGCTGCCCCTCTGTCCCGAGCTTCCCCTCAGTCCCGAGCTGCCTCAGTCCCGAGCTGCCCCTCAGTCCCGAGCAGCCCCTCAGTCCCGAGCTGCCCCTCAGTCACGAGCTGCTCCTCAGTCCCGAGCAGCCCCTCAGTCCCGAGCAGCCCCTCAGTCCCGAGCTTCCCCTCAGTCCCGAGCTGCCTCAGTCCCGAGCTGCCCCTCAGTCCCGAGCAGCCCCTCAGTCACGAGCTGCCCCTCAGTCCCGAGCTTCCCCTCAGTCCCGAGCTGCCTCAGTCCCGAGCTGCCCCTCAGTCCCGAGCAGCCCCTCAGTCCCGAGCTGCCCCTCAGTCACGAGCTGCTCCTCAGTTCTGTGGGGTTCTGGGTGAGGACTATTAGGCCATGGTCGGCGGCGAGGGTGGATTATCCCAGGACGCGAAGGGGAGGAACTATGACATTTATGGAGTGGGGTCCACGTCCCGAGCCGGAACCGCCACCATGGACAGACACCCACCCGGACCCTCCCTATGGTTTTGAGGTGCGTCCGGGAGTCCGCACCTTAGGGGGGGGGGGGTTCTGTCACGCCTTGGTCATAGTGTTTTGTGTTTCGTTATATATTTGGTTAGGCCAGGGTGTGACATGGGTTTATTTTGTGGTATTTCGTATTGGGGTTTTGTGTTATTGGGATTGCGGCTGAGTAGGGGTGTTGCATAGGCTTGGCTGCCTGAGGCGGTTCTCAATCAGAGTCAGGTGATTCTCGTTGTCTCTGATTGGGAACCGTATTTAGGTAGCCGGGGTTCACTGTGTATTTCGTGGGTGATTGTTCCTGTCTCTGTGTAGTTTCACCAGATAGGCTGTAATTAGGTTTCACGTTCTGTTTTGTCGTTTTGTATTTTGTAGAAGTTATTTAATGTATCACATTCTCTTCATTAAAGAACATGAGTAACCACCAAGCTGCATTTCGGTCCGACTCTCTTTCAACAAACGAAGAACGCCGTTACAACAATTCAAGTCATAATCTTCAAAGTTGTCACTAAAGAATAGTTCTTACACTGATACGAATAACATACTGTACATTGTAAAGTGCATAATTACACTGTAATGCAAGAAAAAGGAGGACATTTAACTCTTGTCATTACAGAATTATTTTGTATACTGATGGGTTATCACTTAGCTACACACTCCTTATAAACCAGTGTAGGTGGCAATTTAGACGACCTATTTCCTGTGACTGTAATTATTCTATCAGTATGATGTTCTTAGCTACTCTCTGTGACCTATCGTGTACAGTTCAAAAGCACATGTTTTTGGGGTGGAACTGTGTAACCACAGAAGAGGTCATTTGAGAGTAAAACATTTTAAAATTGTGGACTGACTTTTGCTACATGGCTTTTGGTAACGTTCCCTCACAGAAAAAACTAAAGTTATTCTATTTGGTTCTATTCTATTCTATGCTATTCTATTAGGTTCTATTCTATTCTATGCTATTCTATTAGGTTCTATTCTATTATAATATATTAAATTCTAATATATTCTCAAGAGGGACAGCATTGCAGTCTCCCAAGTTCTGTAAAGCTGCATAGTGGTCGTTGTGCATTTTGTCCGCACCTACTGTCAGAAACAGCTGGTTAGCTGCTATATAGTATAGCCTTAACCTACAGACTACATGGCAGAGACAGCTGGTTAGTGGTGATATAGTATAGCCTTAACCTAGAGACCACAGGGTAGAAACAGCTGGTTAGTGGTGATATAGTATAGCCTTAACCTAGAGACTACAGGGCAGAAACAGCTGGTTAGTGGTGATATAGTATAGCCTTAACCTACAGACTACAGGGCAGAGACAGCTGGTTAGTGGTGATATAGTATAGCCTTAACCTACAGACTACAGGGCAGAGACAGCTGGTTTGTGATGATATAGTATAGCCTTAACCTACAGACCACAGGGCAGAGACAGCTGGTTAGCTACTATATAGTATAGCCTTAACCTACAGACTACAGGGCAGAGACAGCTGGTTAGAGGTGATATAGTATAGCCTTAACCTACAGACTACAGGGCAGACCCAGCTGGTTAGTGGTGATATAGTATAGCCTTAACCTACAGACTACAGGGCAGAAACAGCTGGTTAGCTGCTATATACTATAGCCTTAACCAACAGACTACAGGCAGAAACAGCTGGTTAGCTGCTATATACTATAGCCTTAACCAACAGACTACAGGCAGAAACAGCTGGTTAGCTGCTATATACTATAGCCTTAACCAACAGACTACAGGCAGAAACACCTGGTTAGCTGCTATATACCATAGTCTTAACCAACAGACTACAGGCAGAAACAGCTGGTTAGCTGCTATATACTATAGCCTTAACCAACAGACTATAGGCAGAAACAGCTGGTTAGCAGCGTAAAACAAAAATATCAACAACAACTTTCTATCGCTGGATTTGAACTTGCAACCTTTGGAATCAGAGGCAGATGCTTACCGAAATCTACTTGAAGGTAATAGCGCATAATAGTGCCCCTAGTGGTGGGTTCCCACGTCATCTTCCAACGTCCTCAGACAGGGATGGATATGGAAAAATGACTTGTATCACGGATGACCTGGCTGTACAGAAAAACATGAACTGTATGGGAAAAGCAGAGATAAATCATTTCCGTTTAAAATACCTATTTGTTCAGATCAAATTCACAATCGCCTTCCCAAAACGTATTTGTTCCTTTTCCCCCCTGTACGTGTGCTCTCTTCATTCATGGTGGTGAGAACCTGAGGGGCGCCTCAGAGTCTGAGGGGAGCCTCAGATCAGGTAGATAAGGAAGAGTAAATTGATAACATTGTTGCCTAGGATGCAGGATGTTTAGGACATGTTCTCTACGAGAGGTTAAACAGGCTGCTCTCTCTGTCTGGTATGAACCTATCCTGAGGCCAAAGCTGTCAGACTTGCTGTCAGAACAACGTCATCCAATAATCTATATTTGTTGTTCTACATTATTGCAGGGATATTTCACATACTGAACGTGTGAATTGAACATGTTTTTCACAATCTGAAGGAAATGTACTAGTCTTTCTCTTCAGACCTTTGACTGCTCTGCAGTCATCTTGACAGCAAACCGTTTTCTTATGGAGAGTGTCAATTGCCATTCTCAAAACCCATGGGATGAGGAAGAAAAAGGGATCTGAGGAGAGAAGATGTGAGGAACATGTATGCAATTGAGAATCCCCCTTACTGTTGTAGGACTGCCTGCTGTCAGTGTATTATTGATACAAAGGCGCCACCATCTGGAAAAACATGTAAATTACAGTTCTTATCCAAATGCATGACCTAGTCTTTTTCGGAAAGTGGATTTAAACATGCTATTTGAGCCTATTTTGCATACCTCTATGCTTCGCAGATGTAGAGGGTTGAATTACACAGGTGGTGCAGTGCTAGTATTGAAACTGTGATTTTTGAATGTATTATGCCTCACACATCTCCTGTTGAAACCCCTATGGTTTAACCCACTGCACTCTATACACTTTTCATCTTCTTTCATCATTGAATGAATGATTGACATGTCGACACGCAGACCATGCCACCTGCTAACTTGAATTGAGAAGAGTTTTATGGGGAATACTACTACTGGTGGATGTAGGCCAGTGTCAGTGTGAGCCAGTAGGTGGCCCTCTTCACCTAACATTGACAAGGAAGTATTTCTAAAGGCAACGATGGGATTGGTTTAGGACAGACAGAGGCTTTCAAGTTTGAAGTTGTGTTGTACAGTGGAATACCTTTCTTGCAAGCACTTTTCCAACAATGTAGTAATCAATATCAGAAGTAAAACAATATTATACTATAAAATTAAGTAAAGTACAACAAAAACACACAATAAATGGAAAACAAGAAGAACATGAGAAAGTAACAAGATATATACAGGGTCAGTTCCAGGGTCAGTTCCAGGGTCAGTTCCAGTACCATATTTACAATGTGCAGGTGTATTGGAGTGGTAGGGTTAGATATATACAGGGTCAGTTCCAGGGTCAGTTCCAGTACCATATTTACAATGTGCAGGTGTATTGGAGTGGTAGGGGTAGATATATACAGGGTCAGTTCCAGGGTCAGTTCCAGTACCATATTTACAATGTGCAGGTGTATTGGAGTGGTAGGGGTAGATATATACAGGGTCAGTTCCAGGGTCAGTTCCAGTACCATATTTACAATGTGCAGGTGTATTGGAGTGGTAGGGGTAGATATATACAGGGTCAGTTCCAGGGTCAGTTCCAGTACCATATTTACAATGTGCAGGTGTATTGGAGTGGTAGGGGTAGATATATACAGGGTCAGTTCCAGGGTCAGTTCCAGTACCATATTTACAATGTGCAGGTGTATTGGAGTGGTAGGGGTAGATATATACAGGGTCAGTTCCAGGGTCAGTTCCAGTACCATATTTACAATGTGCAGGTGTATTGGAGTGGTAGGGGTAGATATATACAGGGTCAGTTCCAGGGTCAGTTCCAGTACCATATTTACAATGTGCAGGTGTATTGGAGTGGTAGGGGTAGATATATACAGGGTCAGTTCCAGTACCATATTTACAATGTGCAGGTGTATTGGAGTGGTAGGGGTAGATATATACAGGGTCAGTTCCAGTACCATATTTACAATGTGCAGGTGTATTGGAGTGGTAGGGGTAGATATATACAGGGTCAGTTCCAGTACCATATTTACAATGTGCAGGTGTATTGGAGTGGTAGGGGTAGATATATACAGGGTCAGTTCCAGTACCATATTTACAATGTGCAGGTGTATTGGAGTGGTAGGGGTAGATATATACAGGGTCAGTTCCAGTACCATATTTACAATGTGCAGGTGTATTGGAGTGGTAGGGGTAGATATATACAGGGTCAGTTCCAGTACCATATTTACAATGTGCAGGTGTATTGGAGTGGTAGGGGTAGATATATACAGGGTCAGTTCCAGTACCATATTTACAATGTGCAGGTGTATTGGAGTGGTAGGGGTAGATATATACAGGGTCAGTTCCAGGGTCAGTTCCAGTACCATATTTACAATGTGCAGGTGTATTGGAGTGGTAGGGGTAGATATATACAGGGTCAGTTCCAGGGTCAGTTCCAGTACCATATTTACAATGTGCAGGTGTATTGGAGTGGTAGGGGTAGATATATACAGGGTCAGTTCCAGGGTCAGTTCCAGTACCATTTACAATGTGCAGGTGTATTGGAGTGGTAGGGGTAGATATATACAGGGTCAGTTCCAGGGTCAGTTCCAGTACCATATTTACAATGTGCAGGTGTATTGGAGTGGTAGGGGTAGATATATACAGGGTCAGTTCCAGGGTCAGTTCCAGTACCATATTTACAATGTGCAGGTGTATTGGAGTGGTAGGGGTAGATATATACAGGGTCAGTTCCAGTACCATATTTACAATGTGCAGGTGTATTGGAGTGGTAGGGGTAGATATATACAGGGTCAGTTCCAGTACCATATTTACAATGTGCAGGTGTATTGGAGTGGTAGGGGTAGATATATACAGGGTCAGTTCCAGTACCATATTTACAATGTGCAGGTGTATTGGAGTGGTAGGGGTAGATATATACAGGGTCAGTTCCAGTACCATATTTACAATGTGCAGGTGTATTGGAGTGGTAGGGGTAGATATATACAGGGTCAGTTCCAGTACCATATTTACAATGTGCAGGTGTATTGGAGTGGTAGGGGTAGATATATACAGGGTCAGTTCCAGTACCATATTTACAATGTGCAGGTGTATTGGAGTGGTAGGGGTAGATATATACAGGGTCAGTTCCAGTACCATATTTACAATGTGCAGGTGTATTGGAGTGGTAGGGGTAGATATATACAGGGTCAGTTCCAGTACCATATTTACAATGTGCAGGTGTATTGGAGTGGTAGGGGTAGATATATGCAGGGTCAGTTCCAGTACCATATTTACAATGTGCAGGTGTATTGGAGTGGTAGGGGTAGATATATACAGGGTCAGTTCCAGTACCATATTTACAATGTGCAGGTGTATTGGAGTGGTAGGGGTAGATATATACAGGGTCAGTTCCAGTACCATATTTACAATGTGCAGGTGTATTGGAGTGGTAGGGGTAGATATATATAGGGGTAAGGTGACTAGGCATCAGGATATATGCGTGTGTGGTTGTATGTGTGTGTGTGTGTGTGTTTATTTGCCTGTGCTTACCAGGCAGGCAGTTGGTTCCTCCTCCCTCTTGCAGACAGTAATGGTAACAGTTTGACAGGTCTGCCCAGGAGCTCTGCCCCTGACACCACTTCACACTGGTTTTCTTCTCTCAATATTCTGTCTGGGTTGATTTGATTATAAAACAGGGATCTGCCAGCATACAGAATAAGACTGGCAGGGCCCTCATGCTATATAGGTCACGATTACATACATTTTTTTTTATTTTACCAGGCAAGTCAGTTAAGAACAAATTCTTATTTTCAATGACAGCCTAGGAACAGTGGGTTAAATGCCTGATCAGGGGTAGAACGACAGATTTGTACCTTGTCAGCTCAGGGGTTTGAACTCACAACCTTCTGGTTACTAGTCCAACGCTCTAACCACTATTGTGATTATATGCCTCACAATTCTTTGTGCAGGCCATTGCAATTCAGTTCCGCAATAGGATGGAACTAATTGTTGTTGTAATACATTACATTTGGAATACTATGGTACTAAGGTCTTTTAAATATTAAAACTTTCTGCCTGATAAATCTGCTAACAAATCCTCAACGTCAGAATATATCTGATAACATGTCATTTAATTGTTGAATCGATACAGTATTGCATTAGTTATCACAATACTGTTTTTCCCCTGGCCTTAAGAAGGATGTTTATTGTTGTGTCCAATGTCCTTGGCTTGTTTTGACCCTAAAGTTTAGAATATAACATCACCTTTAACTAAGAACCTGCTGGGAATGTTTGTTTGCTCCTTTGAGAACACAGAGAAGCTTCTGCTTGGCCATGATTACTCTCTCTTGGACTGAGCCCGATTGACTATGGTGAAAATTGTTCAGTAGTTTCCAAAAACCAAGTAGTAAGTATCATGATGTGTATAATAATAACAAATAAGGTTTACAATCTGGCAAACATTGACCGCTAACTTGACAAACATCCATTTGGGCTACAAACATTCACCAAAAATCATAAATATGTGTACTTTAATTAACCATTGATCATCCTATATCAATTACAGAAAGGTTGTATTTGTCCTGGAATAAAGTTGTGTAAATTGTAAGGGGAGACTCTTCAGAAAGTGATCTGGTATCTCAGGAAGCAGGCGAGCAGAACGTGCATGGGCTCAGTGAGAGTTGTTTACCCTCTTTAGTACCTATAGGCACTATTGTGTACCATACAGATTGTTTTTCCCATGGTGTGTACACTGTGAGTGAGATAGTAAACATGTAAATATCAGTGAAGTAGTCTTGTAAGCGATAGCCTCTCAGTCAGTCTAAATTAGTTTAAGAAACCTGTTACTGGTCAAACAAATACACAAGCAGTGCCATAGTTATAACACAACAATAATAATAATAACGTGTGTGTGTGTGTGTGTGTGTGTGTGTGTGTGTGTGTGTGTGTGTGTGTGTGTGTGTGTGTGTGTGTGTGTGTGTGTGTGTGTGTGTGTGTGTGTGTGTGTGTGTGTGTGTGTGTGTGTGTGTGTGTGTGTGTGTGTGTGTGTGTGTGTGTGTGTGTGTGTGTGTGTGTGTGTGTGTGTGTGTGTGTGTGTGTGTGTGTGTGTGTGTGTGTGTGTGAGAGAGAGAGGTAGCGAGGCTGGGCGGTCAAAGATGAATGAAGAGATAGTCCATTGAAAGCAGTTGAATACCATGACAACTAGGGGCAACCTCGGATTTATTCCAAACAGTTACGGCACATTGTAAGGGGGCGTCAATCATCTATTATCTTGCAACCGAAATAAATGCAAAATCTTAGCCTACACAAAAACTTCCAAAAGGAGCCGGACATTTGTCTACATTTTCCCCATTGTCCGCAGCTTAGCAATCGGTTTGTACGTGTGTTTGCTTAGCCTGACCACCCAGGACTCCCGGAGGATTCGCTGAGAGCGAGAATCATTGTCACCCACATCACATAGCCCACTAGATGAGGGCAGCGAAGCATAGAAAAGGGCAGAGACATCAGAATAAAAAGATCTAAAACTTAATCATATGAGCACGATATTCTGCGTGTTATATTGACTCAACGGCTTCTCATTCGATTTCCCGTGAATTTAAAATAAATTGCTGCAATAAAATAAGTGTTATTATTATGAAGAAATGTTGACTAACATTCCAAAGGGAAATAACCTACTTGTATTACATTGTGTAGCTACTTGTATTACATTGTGTAGCTACTTGTATTACATTGTGTAGCTACTTGTATTACATTGTGTAGCTACTTGTATTACATTGTGTAGCTATTGATAGTTTAGCCAATGCATGGATGGATGCATGCTGTAGTTAGCTATTTATGACAGAGACAAATAATTATAGTGATCAGAATAAAGATATAATATGGTAATAATATGGTAATAATGATGATAGTAATAAAGGAGAAAATGACAAACATGAATAATTTCAGCCTACTGCAAGTTCGGTATGCAAGACTCAATAAACGGAATTTATTCTTCTCCTCTTAGAACGTATTTATCCAAACGTAGTTAGCCTATTTACAATACACGCCTTGTAGAGATGTCAAACAACATTCTGAGCCAGGCTGTTTTCATTCATGATAGGCCCTAGGATACTTGACTTAAGCCTGCACCAAAATATTGACCTAAAATGTCTTCATGAGTTATCCATATTAAACACCCACAATTCAAACTTCGATACGTAGACTAATAACATACATCTTTAAAAGTTTTTTTGCTCCTAAATAGATATGTATTTGCTTTGAAGCGATACATTATAATGGTTCGAAGCAATGCAGTATAGTGGTTTGTGTAAATGACATGCACAAACGCCCCTCCCCATCTCAGTAATTATCTGTCCCATAATACCAGTCATCACATTTCCGAAGCACCAATGACAGAGATTTGGATGTCCCCAAACCGTAGCATTTCACACCCACAAATATTCTTCATCCACTTGACTCCAAGGACCTCCTACACGCGTTCCGTCTTTCCCTGGCTTATTCCGATTCATTTTCCATTGCAGGTTCAGTGTTTTAACTAACCTTATATAGACCAATCCTACTGGCGATGGCTTCCTTTATGCAAGTGCTTCTAGTCGTGCAGCATCCATGAGCCTCTCCTCTCCATAAACTCCTGCGCTCCTCCATGACCAACACATTGGAACACTCTCGACGAGCCAGCGGTGAACAACTAGCATACTGCATGCCAGGATTCATTCTTCGTTTGGCTTGAATTAACCCAAACGACACGGCCTGAATATCATCTTAACCTCATTTTGAAATATTGTCCTCTTGTTCAGTTTTACTGGTTCAGCATAGCAGCAGGGATAAAAACGAACTCCTGTTTACAGCGCGCACCACAGACTTTCTCATACCATGTCGTTCAACAACACAAAGATGGGCTTCTCTGTAAAGGACCTTCTGGATCTTCCTGACACCAATGGAGGTTCTGGAACGGAGGAGACGGAGGATGAGAACGACGAGGAAACTAGTGAGATTATGACGCAAAATCCATCTTTAGAAAACGCTGGAAATGTGCCCTATAATAGCCTTTTGTGTGATGGTGGTGGTAATTCCTACTCAAAATGGCTTGCCTCCTCCAACAGCATCCAATATTCACGTGAGTAGCTCTTTAAAAAAGTTTCATAATCATCTAGGTATATAATAGATTTGTCCACTTCCTAGTCATATCATCCTTTCAATTAGTTATCAAATAATCCATTAATGAAAACAAAAACCTTTGCATTAACGTTTTCACTATTTCATATTTTAATTGGGCATATATCTTATGGGTTTAACTTATTAGTCTACTCTTAAAGTAGTTTATTCATGCGTAATCAGAATGTGTAATATTATACGTGCTTAATGCAAGTCTCCTTGCGTAATTATCCACGCGTAATCGTCATAGTTTAGCCCTTGTCACCAATAGGCCATTGTTTTAGATTATATAGGTAATCTCTTCAATATATTCCATTCTTTGCTCAGATTAACTATGGGCTATGATGGAATATTAAATATATTTTCACTGTATTTATTGTCCATCTTTTATAATAATCAAACCGACGATTTTTCTTTTTAAACAGGTTTGTCAGTTGATTCTCGAAACGAACCCAAATCTCCAGAGCTCTCCGCTGACGAATCCCAAGATATCGACAAAGACACCGCAGTTGACAGCAGCGTCTCTGGAAAGAAGAGGAAAAGGAGGGTGCTGTTTTCCAAAGCGCAAACATATGAACTAGAGCGACGATTTCGACAACAGAGATATCTCTCTGCGCCTGAGAGGGAGCACCTTGCCAACGCACTACGACTGACACAGACCCAGGTGAAGATCTGGTTCCAGAATCACCGGTATAAAATGAAGAGAGCACGCACTGAGAAGGGTATGGAAATGGTTCATCTCGTGTCCCCAAGACGGGTGGCAATTCCGGTTTTGATTCGGGATGGAAAACCGTGTGACACAAGCAAAACTCAGGAACTTGAGGCCTCGTTCAGGGCTGGAATACCTCTCTCGGCGTATAGCGCCTATTCTCTCCATCACATGCATATGCGCTCTCATTACAGCCCCGACGCATTGTCACAACTGCCCAGTCTGCATCACTTGGCGCAAATGTACCAATGGACTTGGTAGAAGATGGATAGGTCTACTTCAAATAACTTTGATTCGAAAAATATAAATACAACTTTTCCTGATTTGGATTGAAATTATTCTCTCTATTTTACTCACATCAAAGTTGATAATGGGGTGGCCCATGAGGTCTGGACGATGTTACGCCTCCGTTAGTTTTATAATGTTTGCTAAATGACTGTTACAAATAAATGTTGTCTGTTGTAAAGTGCTCATATTATGAATTAATTTATGTTTTTTGGTGTACTGTTTATTTAACTTATATATTTATGGCCGTGAATAAACCTTTGTCAGTTTGATGTGGTTATTATTCATTTATTAAACTACATTCAATTACTTTTATACATGTCCAATAAGGGGAATCGAATAGACTCTTAATTTAGGGTAACTTGTTTATTATTTGTTAAAATTGTTATATGCGTATAGATGCAGTTACGCACAAAACTAGATGAATACGAGTTCCCTTTTTTAAAGTAGCAGATCGTGCAAAACATGTTTTATGTTTTCCTGTATCTAATTCCGGGCAGATTTGCTATTGAATCACAGAGGAAAAATAGAAACAACCCTGAAGTGAATCTCTATTGCAAACACAGTCTTCTCAGAAGTTAAAACGCCCTATGCACGTGCCTACAACAAATAGGACTATTTTGCTATATTTTTCTTGCGTTTCCAGTTTGAAAAGGATGTATGGCCAGGGTGTAATCCGTTACATGTAAGGGATTACAAATTTGTTACATTACAAGAACATATATTGTAATCAGATTACAGATACTTCTGAAAAACTAGAATACTTGATGATTACTTCCAGGATTACTTTTAAATTCAGAAAGGATGTTTGCGAAAAAAATATTTGACACTTCTCTGTTTTCTCAATGACATTTAAATCAGCATTGAAAAAAGATACAAGTTTAAGTTTGTTCCACCTGAGCGAGTGTAACCAGAGGTCAGAGACCCCTATGACGACACACCAAATGTGTTTGATGGATCGCGGGAAAAGAGCAGGAATGGACTTTTGTAGGCTACAGTCCAAGCTATGTCTTCCAATGGTGCGACTATCCAACTTGAATAAACGCTCGGAGATAAGGATGACCGCAGTGGTGTAGTCTACGGCGATAGAGAAATCACTTATTGTTGATATCTACATGGCGCATTGATGTAAATCACACTGCTGCTCTCTCATTTAGCTATTTGCGCTTTACGGAATGTGGTTGTTGTGGATGGCTATTCACAAATCTAAAGGTGTATTTGAACCCAATAATGGTTGAATTCAAGAAGTTTAACCTGCCTATCAATCATTGTTTTTGAAACCAGTGGACAGCCAGTGAAAATGCGCTCTTGCAGCAGCTGCATAGCCAGTGGAAACATAATGGACACATGCTCAATTTCGCACTCTTTTGATATACTTAAAATCTGTAGTTGCTACAGTTTTTGGACTTATAAATTATATATATTAATGTAAAATATCATTTAATTTTATGTAGTAGTAATGTATGTATGTAGTAGAAAGCGATGGGTTAGAATAAGCCTATATAACCAATCCATAAAGTAAAATGTAACATCCATGTACGGCCAGCAATGTAAACTTTTACATTTTTATCCTGCAATAGAAGTCGTTCAATTGGTAACATACATGTTTGTCTTCTTCTAATGCGTCTTAAGGGGAAAGTAATCTAATAGTAACTGAATGTAATCAGATTACGTTACTGAGTTTCAGTAATCCAAAAGTTATGTTACTGATTACAATTTTGGACAGGTAACTAGTAACTGTAACAGATTATATTTAGAAGGTAACCTACCCAACCCTGTGTATGGCTTATAGGATTGTATATGTATGGCTATTAATACATTCTGAAGATAGACAATACGATGCATCCTACATTGTAATTATATAAAAGACCCATTTGACATTCTCTATTCCTATGAATAATGTTTCCTGTTGCAACAAATTCATTATAGTCAATATAAACACAATTGAAACTACATGATTTCTCACCCAGTTTCTCACAGAACTGCATTGCTTATCAATTCACAAAGAAACCCCCAATTATAGAATAGAGTGCATCTGTGCATGTTTAGCTGCACAGCGTGGAAAAGAGAGGGGATGTTGTGGCAGTGGTGGATGGAGAGCTGTGGAGGTTTTTGTTCCTATTTCAGCTGTGGAGGTTTTTGTTCCTATTTCAGCTGTGGAGGTTTGGTCAGCTCATCTCTCAGTAAGGATAAGGAATAAGTATCTGAGGTTTTGTAAAGGCTGTCACTTGGCTCTTTTGTGACCCTTGTTGGACACGTTGTATTCCGTGTGGGCAGCTGGCCTCGTGGAGGGGATGGGGAGGGACCCCTAATAAAACCCAACTTGTGTCAGCTTTCAAACATCCCATTGTTACCTCCCAAGGGGGAAAATAATTACAAATTCATGCAGCATCTTTTCAGAGGGGGGGGGGGTCCTTATCCTAAGGTTCCTCTGTGCAACCCCACTCTTTCCATCTCTCCCTCTCTCTCTTACTCTCTATCTCTAAATATTTGTAACCAGTTTTTCAGATACTTCGCACATAAAATATCTGTACTCACTCTAGTTTTCTAAAACACATTTTGTAGTCAGTGGATAACTGTACACTCATCATGCACTTCAAGTACAACTTTGAAGTGATAAATAATACATAATAGGTTTATAAGCTATAATGTTACTTGCATTCCTTAAAGAGTACCCCCGTATGAGTCACAATTTCCATAAAACCCAGGGGTCAAACAGGGAAATGCTTCCAATTGTTTTTCCACCATACATTTTTCCCACAGGGGATTTCAGAAACACTTCCAATGGGGGCTGTGTTTAGTGTAGGCTTACCCTGGCGTGAAGTTTTGATAACTGTGTAAATCTCATTAGGACAAGGTGTCTTTTATCAATATATTCACCTGTATTTACCCCCAAAAATGAAATGTTAATTAGCTGCTAATGTGAGTTTCATGAAAAATTACAAATGCCATGATCGGAACGAGACTGATTAATTGAGGCAAAGGTAAGAATCTCTGGATTAACCATTTAATGTTAGCTAAATGAAGTAATTAATAATTTGGCAATATTTCTTTAAATGAACAAATGACACCTCCAATGTGGGGCTCTAATAAGTCAACCAGCAGCTGAGCATCAAACAACTATGTAGTATTTTTCGCCACAAGATGGCAGTATATGCCTTAATGAAAAAGGATAAAGATGCCTACAGTCTTCACAGGGGATTTGTATTATAACCACTGGCTATACTGGATATCCCTTACCTGCTCCCAGAACCAATATTACACCGACTTTGTCATTTGAGCAGTTAATAATTGTAATCTAATTTATTTGCATTGAGCATTTTAGACAAATGTTTTTTCCCCTCAGTTGTTGTTACAGGAAGGTGTAGGTCTTTAATTAATGAGATCTTTTTTTCAAGATGTATTTTGATCATTTCTATTTAAATCTAATCATGTTTAGAGGTTAAGAGTATGAATATCCATTGACTAGTTTAACAGACAAATAACAGTTAAACGATAGTGTCTAAAAATCTTGTTTTGCTCAACATTCACCTCATTCAGTTTAGAACAGGCAGCAGGGGCACATGGGAGAGCTGTTAGGGGAGTGGTTTGTCCACAGAGGGGAGCAGTTGGGCAAAGTACCTTGGATGAATACACAAGAATGTTCTTATTTACTAGTGATATTTGAACCTACATGCATTAATGGAGGTGGAATGGTGTGTGTGTGGGGGGGGGGGGGGGTAGTGACATGCAGTGACAACATCTGTACGACTATTTGTTTATTTTTCAGGGGTTCTTAAAAAAACATTCTTCAAGCTCTGTCAAGTTGGTTTTTGAGCATTGCTTGATAGCCATTGTCAAGTCTTGCCATAGATTCTCAAGACGATTTAAGTCAAAACTGGGTCACTCAGGAAAATGAAATGTCATCTTGATAAGCAACTCAAGTGTATTGGCCTTGTGCTTAGGTTATTGTTATGCTAAAAGGTGAATTTGTCTCCCAGTGTCTGTTGGAAAGCAGACTGAACCAGATTATTTTCCACAAGGATTTTGCCTGTGCTTAGCTCTATTTCATTTATTTTTATCCTAAAAAACTTCCTAGTCCTTGGTGATGACAAGCATACCCATAACATGATGCAGCCCTCTCTATGATAAAAAATATGTAGAGTGGTACTCAGTGATGTGTTGTGTTGGATTTGCCCCAAACATAAAGCTTTGTGTTCAGGATATAAAGATAATTTCTTTGCCACATTTATGCATTCTTACTTTAGTACCTTATTACAAACAGGATGCATGTTTTGGAATATTTGTATTCTGTACAGGCTTCCTTCTTTTCACTGTCATTTAGGTTAGTATTGTAGAATAACTACAATGTTGTTGATCGATCCTCAGTTCTCTCCTATCACAGTCATTAAACTGGAACTGTTTTAAAGTCACCATTGGCCTCATGGTGAAATTCCTTAGTGGGTTCCATCCTCTCCTTCAACTTAGTTAGGAAGGACACATGTATCTTTGTTGTGACTGGGTGTATTGATACACCATCCAAAGTGTAATTAATAACTTCACCGTGCTCAAAGGGATATTCAATGTCTGCTTTTTAAAATCCATCCACCAATAGGTGCCCTTCTTTGCAAAGCATTGGAAACCTTCCTGGTCTTTGTGGTTGAAATTCTTTGCTCGACTGAGGGACCTTACAGATAATTGTATGTGTGGGGTACAGAGATGAGGTTAAGCACTATCATTAAATCAAATCAAATCAAATTTATTTATATAGCCCTTCGTACATCAGCTGATATCTCAAAGTGCTGTACAGAAACCCAGCCTAAAACCCCAAACAGCAAGCAATGCAGGTGTAGAAGCACGGTGGCTAGGAAAAACTCCCTAGAAAGGCCAAAACCTAGGAAGAAACCTAGAGAGGAACCAGGCTATGTGGGGTGGCCAGTCCTCTTCTGGCTGTGCCGGGTGGAGATTATAACAGAACATGGCCAAGATGTTCAAATGTTCATAAATGACCAGCATGGTCGAATAATAACAAGGCAGAACAGTTGAAACTGGAGCAGCAGCACAGTCAGGTGGACCGGGGACAGCAAGGAGTCATCATGTCAGGTAGTCCTGGGGCACGGTCCTAGGGCTCAGGTTCTCCGAGATAGAGAAAGAAAGAGAGAATTAGAGAGAGCATATGTGGGGTGGCCCGTCCTCTTCTGGCTGTGCCGGGTGGAGATTATAACAGAACATGGCCAAGATGTTCAAATGTTCATAAATGACCAGCATGGTCGAATAATAATAAGGCAGAACAGTTGAAACTGGAGCAGCAGCATGGCCAGGTGGACTGGGGACAGCAAGGAGTCATCATGTCAGGTAGTCCTGGGGCATGGTCCTAGGGCTCAGGTCCTCCGAGAGAGAGAAAGAAAGAAGGAGAGAATTAGAGAACACACACTTAGATTCACACAGGACACCGAATAGGACAGGAGAAGTACTCCAGATATAACAAACTGACCCTAGCCCCCCGACACAAACTACTGCAGCATAAATACTGGAGGCTGAGACAGGAGGGGACAGGAGACACTGTGGCCCCATCCGAGGACACCCCCGGACAGGGCCAAACAGGAAGGATATAACCCCACCCACTTTGCCAAAGCACAGCCCCCACACCACTATCATGTTGAACACGATTATTGCACATATAGTGAGTCCATGCAACTTCGCATGTGCATTTTTACTTCTGAACTTTTATTTGACCAATTGGTAGTTACAGTCTTGTCCCATCGCTGCAAATCCCGTACGGACTCAGGAGAAGCAAAGATGGAGAGCAAGCCGTACTACTTCTTGACACACTGCTCGCTTATCCCAGAAGCTAAGAAACACCATACAGCTGGCAACTGATGTCAGCTTGCAGGCACTCAGCCCTCCACAAGGAGTCGCTAGAGCACAATAGGACAAGGAAATCCCGGCCGGCCAAACCCTTCCCTAACCCGGACGACGCAGGGCCAATTGTGCACCGCCTCATATGTCTCCCGGTCACAGCCAACCGTGACACAGCCTGGGATCAAACTCAGGGCTCTAGTGACGCCTCTAGCACTGTGATGCAGTGCCTTAGACAGCTGCGCCACTTGGGAAGCCACCTTCTGAATTTATTTAAGCTTAACATAACAAAAGAGTTGAATACTTATCGACTCAAGACATTTTAGAGTTTCATTTTTTATTAATTTGTAAACATTTTTTCAAACATAATTCCACTTTGACATTATGGGTTATTGTGTGTAGGCCAGTGATACATCTCTGTAACACATTTTTGGAGGAAAACGTCAAGGGATGTGAATACCTTCTGAAGGCACTGTACCTCCTGACAAAACTACAGATGTAGGATATTAATTTAATCTGTCTTCTGTTGCTGAGAACTTGTAGTGTATTCAAGGTTTAAAAATACTTTTAAGATTTTGTCATTTCAGACTTGATTTGCCCTCACGAAAAATGTATCAACCCCTACAAAACTAATTCCATTAATTATAATCCACATAATAATTCCCATTTCCTGCCGATTCAGGATTATTTTCCTACTGTAGCAAACTGTCTCAATTTAAGATCCTACATCTGTAGGAACTCCAGTCCTGACTGTAACTCGTCCACATATTCAGCATTCTTTACTTATTGATTTAAACCATAACCATTTCAAGTGTGGTTTTCCCTTCTTCATCAAAGACAAAGCACATGTTTTTGTGTTCATTTTTCCCCTACACAGTGGGGGGATGAAGAAGTAAACTTCGGTGAAGAAGTGAAACACCTACTATACCTCTGATATATGATCCAGAATGATAACCACACTGAAACCATACTATGTCCTTTGGGTTATGCTCATCCTTCGCAGGAAGAATAAATAATATATACGCTAGATAATGACTTTCCTCATAAGGATAATAGTGCTGCCTTATCCTATAGAATTGTTATACAGTGATATACAATGGTTGATTTGACAACCCTGAGCTGAAGGACCATTGTATCCCAGTAAAAGAATGCTGCCTGCAGACTCCAGTAGCCTCCTTCAACCTCAGATCCTCAGGAAGGAGCATTGTGAACCGTCATCCATCCTCCCCTGGACAATGGCTAGTATCCCTTGTTTCCTCAGTGCACTCTCTACCTCTTTCATACCCACAGACAGACATGCTCTGTGAGCCTGGAGCAGCACATGGTGTGCATCACATGGTGTGCATCCCAAATGGCACCCTATTCCCTACATTAGTGCACTACTTTTGACCAAGCACTACTTTTGACCAGAGCCCTATGGCCCCTGGTCAAAAGTAGTGCACTATATAGGGAATAAGGTGCCATTTGGGACGTACAAGAGTTTCATTCTCTGCAGCCAGTGGCACAGATGTTAATCCCATGGCACAGTGGCACTCTGGAAATCTTGTCTACTCGTCTAAGCGTGGCCTTGCCTGGCTGCCTGGCTGCTGGTCGTCCACTCCCTCTCAAGAGCTCTTCACGAGGAATCTGACCGACGCCACAGTCTATACAGGCAAACGGATATGTCCCGAATGGCACCCTATTCCCTACATAGTGCACTACTTTTGACAAGAGCCCTATTGGCCCTGGTAAAAAGTCGAGCACACTAAATAGGGAATAGGGTACCATTTGGGATGTTGCCTGGATAGAACGCATGTCTCACAACAAAACACGCCACAACAAAACACAACACGACACAACACTCAGGGGCTCCTGAGTGACGCAGCGGTCTAAGGCACTGCATCTCAGTGCAAGAAGCATCACTGCAGTCCCTGGTTCAAATCCAGGCTGCCTCACATCCCGCTGTGATTGGGAGTCCCATAGGGTTGTGCACAATTGGCACAGCGTCTTCCGGGTTAGGCTGTCATTGTAAATAAGAATTTGTTCTTAACTGATTTACCTAGTTAAATAAAGGTTTCAGTAAATTAAAAACAACACAACAGCCCCAGGCTTTTATTTTGGACTGAATATACCTAGGTAGCGATGTAGGAGAATTTTCGCCTCTTGCTCACCATAAAGATGTCAGTGCTGTAACTTGCATGTAAGGTGAACTATTTAAATCACTAACTGAACAATTCCTATAAAATGTTTGAAACCCTATCACTCAAAATAGTATCCCAAATAAGCACTTCTCTTTTCTTTTTGCACTGACTTTACTGATAACAGCTTTATTGAGGAAAAATGTACTTACTATGACGGTGATATGTGGTTGTTTCACCTAGCTATCATAAGGTGAATGCACTAACTGTCAGTCACTGTGGATAAGAGCATCTTCTAAATGTATTTTGTCCATAGATTTCATAGATTAGTGGGTAAGAGGTCAACGATTACCCTCACCCTCCCCCCTCTTCCTCTGGCTGGGAGTTGGTTGCTGGGCTGGCCAGGGCAGGAGCCAGGTGGTCTGGATCCCTCCTGTGAGTGGCTTGAGTGGCTGCCTTTCCAAGAGCCCCGGAACACAGCTGCTTGTCCCATTGCTCTTCACAAGAGCAGGGGATTAAATGGAGAAGAGAGAGAATGAGGGACAGAGACAGAGTAATAGGTAGAAATTGAAAAATGGGAAATGGAAAAAAGGGAGGGTAAATCGAAATTTTTCTAGCAAACATAGTAGGCCTATGTCATACTGCATACAGACATGAACCAGGGTTGTGAGAATAGAGGGTTTCACAAAACAGCATCTTCAATTCAAGGTGTTCTTGTCAAAATCTGAATTTTGAACTACATTCCCTGTGTATACGTGGCATGCGGCTCTCCCACCTTCTGTCAAGGTTCATGCAATGTTAGTTTAGCGCGAGGAAGTTAACCTCAAAAAACCTGGACAAAATGGAAGTAAGAAATTATATTTTTCCTACAGCTTTATTTCTAGAAACTCTAATGGTATTACGTGGGGAGTCACACACGGTAGGTAGGGATAACACAGAGAATGGCCCTAACGAGAAGAGGTCCGGATGCAATTAACAAAATAGAAGTCAGAGTTTATTCAGCAAGGGTGCATGTCAGGAGACCACTCCCCCGTATAAGACCGACACAAAATCAATAAAGCTTACATCGGGAATGTTAATGATCATTCTCTAACATGAGGGATAAACTGTGGGTGATGTTCTGCCAGGTGGGTGTAAATCCACGTTAACTGTTTTTTCACATCATAATGACTGTGTAGTGTTCTCCTTAACACAAAAGAGAACCCACAACATGATTAGTCTCGTAATATCCCAATATCAATACGTCGTTCCAAATATTGCATTTTTCCTGATCCGCAGAGGGCAATCTTCTTCAGTTAGCTGGGACAGAGATGTGGGTGATTTCGATGAAAATGCAATCACTCTCCTGAGTGTTTATGTGGTTTGCTAAATGAATTGTGACGTGCGCTGCAAAGAATAGGCGGGAGAAAATCAATTTAATTGCGATACCTAAACTGCAAAGTGCCACTTATCTTTATACTCGCTGTTGGGCACTTTGTGGCTGTGCTTTTCATTACGGTGTACTAGACAGTAGCATAAAATCATATTACACGCGAATAACCTGATTGAAATAGTGATAATATCTATCACATTACACAGTCATATACAAAATAGCAGATTTTTTTCACATCCTCAGCATATTGTACTAAGCTCATAAGGTACATTCTTCAAGAATCAATGGATATAGCCTACATTTCATTAGAATAGAACAGTAGTCAATCTTACAATCTATTCCTGTAATGCTCCTTACACAGTATGCTATGGCCCAGCTGTGTGAGGCTGAAGTGAACGGCCGTCATATTACACATGGCATCTGCAAACTAAATTGGCTAGCATGATACAATGGCTCACATCAAAGGAACCATCACAGTTCATTTCAAGTGCATGCACAATACACCAGGCCAAGGATCAGGCATGTCCAGCGAAGTAGTCTTCTTCACAGAATATCAAATCTTCCTTGTTCTTGGTGGATGTCTTTGCATATTCATCTATTTTCAAGTGACCCTTTAATTATAGAGAGCAGATTCATATTATTTGGGCCTTTGTTTTGTACAGATGTCATGCCAATAATTGATAACAAATATTTCATGACTATATCTCACAATTAATTTCAGCAATAGGGGACATAATCACAATAGGGCATGGTTATATATACATATATAAACATTTACATTCGTATAATTAATCATTTAAGGCATTAAATGGTTCAATAAAGGCATTGAAGAAGGTGATATGGAAATGATGTAAAGACCCCATTCCCTATCATATCAGTCTTGATGCTTTGCCTCATGGTATAGAAAAAAAAATACTAAACATAGGCTATAAAAAGAGCTGTTGTGCTGCGATATATTGCTCCCCAAATTTGGGACACCGTACATGTAGAAATACCATGGAACTGGAAATAGATCTTTATCTCCTTTTGGAGTTACCATGCTAGCCTGCCAATAGAATACCGTCAAATTGATGTGTGTGCCCTTGAGATGATTGGACCTGATATTGTTAGGTGTGTCATAGAAACACCTTAGAAAGATGACCTTGAGATAGGCTCGCTACATACAGTATAGGCGTATACTAGGCTATAGGCCTATAATCATTATTATCCTCATCATTGGTATGTCTACTAGTCTAACAGCTTACTATGGCATTTGACCAATTTCGCTTCGAAATGGATTATTTTGCTTAATTTGCTATAAAATGCGCTATAAAAATAGAACCTGAAAGTTTCAGATGTGTCGATAATGCACGTATTTCTTGGTGTAGGTGTATCAATTTCCATTCCTGCTACTACTAGCCTACAGAAACACCATTCAATTCTAAATTATTATATACGATCATTTATTTGATATCGGCTGCTGATATCCTTTGATTGCACTTTAATCAATACAGTTGTCCACACTTGAACAATATAGCCTACTGCGGAGTAGCTAAAGCCACCGTCCCAACGTATTAGCATTTCATTCCCTAAGAAACATGAATTGAAAGACAAAGAATACTGGAGCAGATGACAGGGTCTTGAGTAGGCTCACACTTTTATCACTTGGAAATATGTACAATGCAGACCCACGTACCTAGACGACTGCATGCGAAAAATGTAACAGTTTGGTGCACTAATCTGCCAAAACAATCAGCAGTTAATAAAAGGGTCAATCCATAAAATACACATTGGGAAAATCAAGATACAGTAAAGCAATAAATTAAAGCCCTCCGTGAGCAGAAAGCTTGAGAATAAGCTGCTATTATACTTATACTAATATGTCCATATTTGGCTTTAAATTCGCTTTAAAGTAGTACGTATATGCTACATATAGATGCTGCTTGAATTTCCGGATAGCACATAGTAATCGATTATGTCTAGAATACAACTTTTTCTTAAAATTATCTTTTACACGATACCCAAGTGCTTCCATTAAATCAAGTAAACATATTACAAAATATTTGTGTGGTATCTTATTAAATAGCCTGTTATCATGTTGAAACAATACTCTATTATACATAACTAAATTGAATGTCAATTATTGGTCTATCTTCTTGTGATTTTGGTGCACTGCTGTAAGTAATTCTAACTTGTTTTCTCAGGTAAAGAGGTGGTCTTTGGCGACAGGTCAAGTTACATTTGATTGCAAAGCATAAATGACTAGGCATGACATCTCATCGTGCCATGATATTTCTCCTGAATGTCAAAATTAAGATTAGTTCAGTAGACTTGACTAATTTCACAACTGTTTCAAGTAAATTCCTTTTCCAATTGTTGATTTATGCATTTAGGCTACTATGCTCTTTAGACCACCAACGAGATTTTGCTCGTGCATGCCCCCAAAAGCAATTTTTATAGGGCATAGACTACCTACCTACAAGAGAAGCCACCGTGTGCATGCAGTGGAACCTAATATTTAAACCTGACCTCTCCTCTTGTGAAACATATTGTCATTATTTGCAAAATTGTCAGACAGTGTAGTCGGCAAACATAGCCTCTAGGCCCTCCGTTGAGCAAATACCCAGGGGGTTTGGTGTAATTCAAATGAACTAATCGTTCATAAGGGATTGACTAAACAAAGAGAGCAGACATACAGGTTCGTCTCGTGCACAAGGAATGACGTCCCAACACGATTCGATAAGATTAGTAGTTTGTAGCACAGCTGTATAATTTAATATAGCTGCCCTTTGTCTTGCAAACAGGACTTCCATTTCTGTTAATGTCTCTTCTGAAGGAAAACGAACAGGCGCCAACTGTCCAGCAACCTTCTGAAACCGTCGAACCGTGTAGGTTACAAAATATACTTCGGTAAATAATTTCTATCCATCTTGTTTATTTCTTGTTGACCTCGACGTGACATGAAAGTTGAGATCATAGCTTTTCGTTTAGTTGAATTGGGTTAGATAACAAGCACGGACTCCGCACAAGCTCATTTGCTTCACTTACATCTCCGGTGTATTAGCAGGAACGGTTCAGGACCCGGCCTTCACTCTAAGCGCACAAACCCTTTACTGACCTCTCCAAATCTCTCATGTTATTGAGCCAGTGATGCCGAAATGCATCAAGTGCCCCATTGATGGCAAATATGCCATCCCTCTACTGCAAGACATAGGGGTATTTTCAAATATAACCTCAAACGAATTGCATGCGGTTTTTGTGTATGATGCTAAAATATTTTATATGCATGTATAACCCCATAAATGTGTAGGGTGTACTTTTATGGGGGATAGGTGATGCACAAGTATTATATAGAGGTAAACTATAGCATAACAATATTTGAACACAATTCAAATATAATTTAGAATTCACAATAATTCGCAATTTGGTCAATTTCTGTCACCTCAAAATAATCTGTCATTGTCGCGAAGCAGAAATTATGTAGAAAAAAAGGCCTATGATTTTCTCTCTTTTTTTGTGTGGGGGGGGGGTCATTGTTCTGCTTAGTGCTAGAGTGTCTCTTACTTTCTTTCCCAATCAAAATGTCTGTTGTATTTTGTGCTATATTAGTTATGATGAAACAGACTATTTACATCCAGTGTCGCTGCATCTAATCAAAAGTGAAATTGAGTTGACTGTTTTGGCCTATTACTAGTATTTACACAATTACCTAAAACAGTTTTTGGATTGTTTAATCATTTGAAATGTCTAGGAAAGTAATAGGCCATAGGTAGTCTACGGGCTATATTGTTGTAAACGATTATGTAATAATACCTTTCTATACAATTTTGACCTATTTTGGGCTTAAGCGTTTTGCTTCATAGGATGCTATTACATTATGTCAAGAATATAGCCAATTTGCTACATCATAATCAGCTCAATGTTCTATTTCTATTAATAATTGCTACACAAACGATTAGGTTACGGAACACCAATATATCATAATAATTGCAGTCTAATTTGACCGGCTTCATTCACATTGATCAGGTATTCATGATAAAAAGTTACCAGTCAATAGAAACATGATTAAGACAAAAACAATTTACCTGCAATGCAATGGACCCGAGCTGAAAATATCATTTTTCACCTGCTGTAAGCCAGCACATGCGATAGTCTATTCGAATAATATTGTGTGAATAGGCATATGTATTGATAGCTATCAATGCACGTTTTAATGTAAATACCGAAGTCATTCGTTTTTTTCGTTGTCTATGGAGCCATGATAATAGGAACGCGTACGTTGGAATGAAAGTAGTGAGCAAAGTTAGTAGTGCGGGGGTCCCCCTCTGCCTGAAAGGTCCACGAGGTTGAGAGGTTTGGTTATTTGCATACAGAAACACACTAAGGCTACTTCTGGTAGCCATCACAGCACAATTGGTTTATTATTAACTATGATACAACGGGTGCATAGCCTACACATGAAAAGTAGAATCATTTATCCAATCTGTACATTTTAATGAAATGTATGCTACAATTGTGCGAGGCAAACCTTGACGCAGGCCTGAGCAAAATTAGGAACAATGTTATCGAAATGAAATACTCTGGGCTTATAGCCAACAAGGGAACAAGCATAGAACAATATGCTATACAGAATAGGTCTGCATTCGACAAGACAGAGAAGAGGACATTTAAAAACGTTTTTTAATTGGAAAATTAACAAAAACTGAAACCATGAGTAAAGAGTAAACAAGAGAATGTTTCAATAGGCAAGTCAGTATCTAGCAAACGTGACTGTTCTTCAGCACTTAACCATTATACGGCCTTGCAATCTCTTTCTGCTACAGGGACTTCACCGCTATGTGCACAGAATTTAGAAATTATCTATGAAGTTTTACTTCACTTTTATACAGATTGACAAAAGAGAACATTGGGTGAAGATAACAGACATTGTATTTAACTGTACTAAATTCACCTGTTATTAAGTCAATAGCCTGCACCAAAGACATTCATGGTAAAAAAAAATTAGGCAGTTTTATAGTGAGTGACTTGAAAGTCACGAAATCACCATTACATTTGACCCTTTTCAAATGTTCAGATTAGCCGACTCGCATAACCTACCTCTGAAGCATTCGATGAGTTAAAGCAGGTGAACTCAAAATCGTCTACCTGAGATAAAATTACCATTATAGATCAAAGTCTAAATGACGATGAGTTATTAACAACATTAGCATGCTACTGGTGATCCATCATTTTTGTTTTAGAAATATAAGCCCTTAATACGCAATTAATTGTCTTAGACGAATCTTGTTCACATCGAGACTGGATTGGCATTGAATCGCTGGCATTTTTTGCGTTCTATGAGGATATTGTGCTATAAATGATATTCTATCCGTGAGCTGTCCAAAATTAAATGTAGGCTAATTGCAAAATATAAAAGTACAAGGATGACTGGAATACAAGTCAACAAGTGGAATTTATCCGTCTTCCAATGAGTGACTCGTTAACCGCAGTGAACACAATGTCACTGGAAAACATAGGTAGGCTGTTTTTATTTCTTCACATCTACATATTTAAACATATTAATCCACTGTATTGTCTGAATGAAATGTAGTAAAGAATAAGCAAAAATACATAACAGCTCATAAAAACGATATGGTCTAATGCACCCATTTGTCAACATGAGAAATCACACACATAAAAATGCAAAATCATCAGAATGTGGCAGGTTGGATGATGAACTAAAGTGTCTTCATTTTTGTGCCCGATTCTCCGTCTCGTGTCTGCTCCAAGAGCTCTCGAGTTAATAAAAAGGTTGTCATTTCATTAGGCTATGGTAACAGTTTTACCTAACTTCAACAACACTATCGCTTGAGACCAAATACACTTTTAAAATACGTTTCAAATCAAGTCCATATCCGAGGTATTTGTGAAGTTGACGTTTAAAGTTCAAACCATCTAGACGGCATCTTGCAGATCTGAACTAAAAAGTAGCATTTTCCTCAATTACTCCGGTAAAATGTCAATGGCCATTGTTGGATCGTTTGGCTCGTTGCTCCGCCCCTTGTGTTTGTCGTAAACCTGGCGCCTGGCTAGAGTAAACACAAGATAAGAGCGTCCAAGGCTCCCCTCCTTCTCCAAGGCGATCAATTGGATATCTCAGACGGACCCACAAGTACTCTATTACGTAGGTGTCCTGTGAGCAGTGAGGGGACAACAGCACCACAGTCGGGCTTGTTCCGCGTTCAGCCATATTCACCTGCGGGCTAAACCATGTCCTTGAGCCCAAAGCACTCAACTCCTTTCTCAGTGACAGATATTTTAAGCCCGATCGAGGAGACCTACAGAAAGTTTGGAGGAATGGACTGTACAGGGAGCCTCGCGTCTCCGCTGGGAGCATATCGACAGACTTCGGTGTCTCAACCGGGACTGCAGCAGCACTCCATGGGCCATAACACCGGGGTGGCGAGCGCTTATCACATGCCACACAGCGTCTCCCAATTTTCCAGCGCCATGGGTGGATACTGCAACGGCAGCATCGGTAATATGGGAGACCTCCCGTCGTACCAAGACACCATGAGGAACGGCGCAGCAGCAACTGCATGGTATAGCGCAAACACCGAACCCCGCTATCCAACAAGTAAGTTGAAAAAACTCAGTCTTGTTTCTTTTCAAATAAATGCCAAAGACAATTCGTTTTCAATAAAAATAAAAATGAATGGAAACTACATTGTAATGGTGCATGATGCACAGCACCTAATTTAGACTGCATCTAATATGAATTTATTTAACAGCCTATATCTGTGCGCTATTGCAGTTTCTAGATTCATGGGGGCTTCCAATGGGATGAACATGACCGGGATGGGGACACTTTCTGGGATGGACGCCACCAAGTCCATGGTGACCCTACACTCAGCGCCCAGGAGAAAACGAAGGGTGCTCTTCTCTCAGGCGCAGGTGTACGAGCTGGAGAGGCGGTTTAAGCAGCAGAAATACCTGTCAGCACCCGAGAGGGAACACCTAGCGAGCATGATCCACCTGTCACCAACACAGGTCAAGATTTGGTTCCAGAACCACCGGTACAAAATGAAACGCCAGGCGAAGGACAAAGCCACACTGCAGATTCAACAGGAGAATGGCAATGTGTGCCCACAGCAGTCACCGAGGCGTGTGGCAGTCCCGGTTCTCGTGAAGGATGGCAAGCCCAGTCAGAACGGATCCAGCACACCGACGTCTGGGCATCAGCAGGTGCAGCAGCAGAACGTCTCTAGTGGAGCGATGACAGCTTCGGGCAGTGCGGTGGTCAATCACCATCAAAACCAGCTGGTGCATCATCCATTATCCACTGCTGAAGAACTGGAGGAAATGTCCCCCAGTCCCCCTATTTTACACAGCCAGATTAACATGGCTCAGACAGAAGCGGCTCTCCTCGAGTACACCAATAACATGGTCAGTTCAAACCTGCTTTATGGCAGAACTTGGTAGAAGGAAGAAATGTACATTTGAATTCGGGAGACAATAACGTCAAGTGGATTTTAAGTCGGAAAGACATTGGTCGTTGATGACATTGAGGACAACAGAAGCACCAGAATTTCTTGACATTTTGGAGGTGCATGGTGCACCTATTATTAACAGTCGGCCGTGCGTGTATACTTTTGATCAAGAGTATTTGATAAAAATGAGACTCCCAAGCACTCCGTAACGGTATTATTCGGGTGTAAAAGGGAGTGAAGTTATTTGTTGCGATTCAATTCTTTAAGGACACGAGGGTATCAGTCCGGTGAATGAACCTTAACTGTATATAGCTAACAAAAATATTTCATGTGACTATGATTTTTGTTTTTAAACGAAATATTTGTTTAAAAATTGTTTTGGTAAATTGCAAAATGTGATTGCTGCTGCATAGCGTAAATATATACAAATCACATTCCTGTTAAACTTTAACAAAATATCGCTTGGCATGTAAGCATTACTGCTTATTTATGTTGATAGAATAATTATGAGGCACATTGACTGGAATGCATCGAATTTCACAGGTATAGCACACAAACAGATCTAATGTAATTTAATTATTCAAATGATATTGTACTTTACATTATAGCAATGTTACAATTTGTGTTTATTTCTTATTACCACCACACAATTATTGAAAGAAAACAGAGTCAATAAATGTAAATTCCAATATTTTCTGCCATTACAAGCCATCATGGTTAAGTGGAGATAAACATTTATGCACCTAGTCTATACAGCATGATAAAGTCCTAAAACGCAAGACTACTTGCAGGAGATTAAATTGGACCTGTTAGGCTACTGTTTAGGCGAAAAAGGTATATTATCAGGTGATGAAAGGTTAGAATTTCCAAGCGACTGTAACTGCACTCAATTGTTTCAGATTGTCATTTCCAATAAATATAATTTTCTTTGTTATTCCTGGGTTCTTTGTGACTTTGAAATACAGGCTAGCAAAAATGCTAATTAATGTGATGCTAAATTTAGCCTAGTTGATAATATGACCCAAATTAAATAAAGGAATGGGGACATAATTGAGACAAAATATTATTATAATTTTGGTGGGTGTTTAAATTTGTCCTATTTCACACATGTACATATACATATTATTGCATGTGTGAATTGCATATCCGAACTCCCCCTGAGACATTTTCACAGTGGGGTGAAGGCCAGGGTTTGCCATTATCAATGGCGACCCAGGAGCGATTAGGATTAAGTGCCTTGCTCAACGGCTAATAACAGATTTTTTTCACCTTGTTAGCTCGGGGATTCAAACAAGCGATCTTTTCGGTTACTGGCCCAATGCTTTAACCACTAGACTACATGCTGCCCTGTACTGCATGACTAGCACCAAGACGCCAGCAAGCCAAAAAAGTACATTGTATTTTAGCGGGCAGGTAGCACCATTCACCCATTCATCTACCTATGAAAATGGACCGTGACGATTTAATGAAACAAGACAGGATATAAAATAGGATGCTATTGGTTAATGACATTATTGGTTAATGACATTATTTCGCCTCAAAAACAAAGGCCTGATGCAACTGCCGTCGAGGTTTGCCGATCTAAATGAATGACTAAAGAATTAAGTTGATAAAAAAACAAATAAACCCATTATCTACAGTGTTTAACTCCTTAATGATTTAGGTATTTTAAGTTTACAAACAAATGATTTTTTCTACGAATGCTTGCCAAAAAAAAGCTAGAGGTTGACAGAAATCAGCAGAAATGTGATTCTAAAAACCAAAGATGTGATGCAAAAAGTTGAATTTGGTTTTATTTCAGAAAATAGAGTAACTTGTACACTGAAATATGGAGCTAATCTTTCCAAATAAACTGACAATGACAATTGTCTTGACTGACTTGTATTTCACAAGTTTTACAGGTATTCTTAAAAATGCATTACATAAAATAACATTTTTTTTAGGTAGAATTAAAAACAAAAACATCTTACAAGTCAACAGCCTGAAAAAGACATGTATTAAGAAAAAATTACAAATTAAAATCGCCTTCGGCACTATTAGGTCTGAATTTAACTCCAATTGTATTTTCCTTCTGGGGGTGGCAAGTGGTAATTCCGTCCAGAGTGGTATCCCTGTAAAACACAGAAAACAAGGGCCAAATCAGTCAGAAATTTGAGTATGAAGATCAAAGATGTCAGACATTTCAACAGTTTGCTTCGTACTAGTCTTCTTCTAATGTATATTTTGAGAGGCTGAATTAGTAGTTACCCTCTGTCTCCCTGCCATATACAGTGCCTTGAAAAAGTATTCACCCCTCTTGGCATTTTTCCTATTTTGTTACATTTTTATTTGGATTTAATGGACATACAAAATACTTCCAAATTGGCGAAGTGAAAAAAAAAAACTTGTTTAAAAAAATATATTATAAAAATAAAAAAAACAGAAAAGTGGTTTGTGCATATGTATTCACCGCCTTCGCTAGGAAGCCCCTAAATAAGATCTGGTGCAAACAATTACCTTCAGAAGTCACATCATTTGTTAAATAAAGTCCACCTGTGTGCAATCTAAGTGTCCTGTTCTGGAAAGCCCCAGAGTTTGCAACACCACTAAGCAAGGGGCACCACCAAGCAAGCAGCACTATCAAGACCAAGGAGCTCTCCAAACAGGTCAGGGACAAAGTTGTGGAGAAGTACAGATCGGGGTTGGGTTATAAAAAAAACATCCAGAGACTTTGAACATCACACAGAGCACTATTAAATCCATTATTAAAAAATGGAAAGAATATGGCACCACAACAAACCTGCCAAGGGAGGGCCACCCACCAAAACTCACAGACCAGGCAAGGAGGGCATTAATCAGAGAGGCAACAAAGAGACCAAAGAGCTGCAAAGCTCTACAGCGGAGATTGGCGTATCTGTCCATAGGACCACTAAGTCGTACACTCCACAGAGCTGGGCTTTACAGAAGAGTGGGCCAGAAAAAAGCCATCGCTTAAAGAAAAAAAAATAAGCAAAGACATTTGGTGTTTGCCAAAAGGCATGTGGGAGACTCCCCAAACATATGGAAGGCACTCTGGTCAAATGTGACTAAAATTGAGCTTTTAGGCCATCAAGGAAAATGCTATGTCTGGCACAAAACAAACACCTCTCATCATCCTGAGAACACCATCCCCACAGTGAAGCATGGTGGTGGCAGCATCATGCTGTCGGGATGTTTTTCTACCGACAGGGACTGGGTAATTGGTCAGAATTGAAGGAATGATGATGGCACTAAATACAGGGAAATTATTGAGGGAAACCTGTTTCTGTCTTCCAGAGATTTGAGACTCGGACAGAGGTTCACCTTCCAGCAGGACAATGACCCTACGCATACTGCTAAAGCAACACTTGAGTGTTTTAAGGGGAAACATTAAATGTATTGGAATGGCCTAGTCAAAGCCCAGATCTCAATCCAATTGCGAATCTGTGTTATGGCCTCCCAGGTGGCGCAGTGGTTAAGGGCGCTCTACTGCAGCGCCAGCTGTGCCATCAGAGTCCCTGGGTTCGCGCCCAGCCTCTGTCGTAACCGGCCGCGACCGGGAGGTCCGTGGGGTGACACACAATTGGCCTAGCGTCGTCCGGGTTAGGGAGGGCTTGGTCGGTAGGGATGTCCTTGTCTCATCGCGCACCAGCGACTCCTGTGGCAGGCCGGGCCCAGTGAGCGCTAACCAAGGTTGCCAGGTGCACGGTGTACCCTCCGACACATTGGTGCGGCTGGCTTCCGGGTTGGATGCGCGCTGTGTTAAGAAGCAGTACGGCTGGTTGGGTTGTGTATCGGAGGACGCATGACTTTCAACCTTCGTCTCTCCTGAGCCCGTATGGGAGTTGTAGCGATGAGACAAGATAGTAGCTACTATAACAATTGGATACCATGAAATTCGGGAGAAAAAAGGGGTAAATTTATATATTAAAAAAAATAAAAATAATTTAAAAAAAAAGAGAATCTGTGTTATGACCGAAAGATTGCTGTACACCAGCGGAACCCATCCAACTTGAAGGAGCTGGAGCAGTTCTGCCTTGAAGAGTAGGCAAACATCCCAGTGGCTAGATGTGCCAAGCTTATAGAGACACACCCCAAGAGACTTGCAGCTGTAATTGCTGCAAAAGGTGGCTCTACAAAGTATTTTAATTCCAGGTTTTAAGGCAATAAAATAGGAAGCCACTATCATACGCATGCAAAATAACTGATCACTATCCACATAAACAATGTTTCGACTTAAAGCCATACACAAACATGTGCATAGTATAGGTAAGTGCTCCTAATGCTCTGGAGGCATGCTCCTTGTAAGATGGACATTGTTGGCGTCAATAATAGTTACTATCCAGGAAAAAGTTTCAAAGGGCCTAATTCATGGTAAACAGGAGTTAGTGCACCCAAACAGGCAAAAGGCACTTGGTGCAGGCTTTATTCCATGATCAAATGAACACAGGTAGGGCTGGGCGATATGGAAAAAATCTCATATCCCAAAATAGGTAATTTCATATCCAGATAACGATACATTTCACGATATACACATTTCCTGTAAATTCAATGAATAAATAGTATATATAAAATTACCACATGTAAAGGCCTATTTCTTATTACATTTTGAATTATACTCAACAAATAAAAAGGTATTTGCATTTGGTACCTTGGGTCAAGTGTTAGTATCAACTCACGAAACCCCCGTTTCTCAACTGTGTAAATTGGGGCCATCATGTCTTTGCAGATGTGAGTTGTAACGGCAGCTGTTATCTCCTTCCATCTTCGTGATTCTTTGCCATATGGTGTACCGCGGGCAAAAGCCTCTTAAAGTCTTGAGTCGGGAGTTTGTTTTGAGCACTTGACTGTACTTTTCTGGGTCTCATCCATAGACTCGCCGTACTGTTTCACATGATTCTTGCGTAGGTGGTAAAATAGGTTAGTGGTGTTCAAGTTTGTTGTCGGGACTGGCCTGCGGCATATTTTGTGGAAGTTGGTTTTCTGGTCCGTGTCAGACTTTTGATACCCAAACCACGTCTATGCGACCGGAGTTACCCCTCTTTTAGGTACGAGCTCCCTGTCTCCGTGCCACGTTCACTAGCCTCCATGTTTGTTTGTGGTGCAAATGTCCTTCCACACGATATGTGTGGAAGAACGCAAAGTGTCGTCCAATTGACAAAAAATATTGCCGTAAAGAGTGCGATTTGCGACACAAAGAAATAAACGATAGAGCATAATAGGAAACAATAGATGTTTTTCTATCGTCACACCATATAAATCGTCATATCGCCCAGCCCTAAACACAGGTATATTGACGTTGAGGTCACGTCTTCCTCATTATTGATGTCATATGTTAGTCCTAAATACAGTCAGCTGAATAATGTAGTTACCGGTTGTCCTCCACGGTCTCCTCTGCGGTCGTCCTGACCACGCTGCTGATGGTAGCCGCCCTGGCCCTGCCCCCCTCCGTGGCCTCCTCTCTGAGTCGACCGGTCCCAGCCATGCCCACCACCACCACCACCATACTGCTGCCTGTGTGGGTACAAACATTGTTGTTTTGGACTTTAATGCCTTATTTAATTTGTTAATTTCTGGACTGTAGGGTTTACATCACAAATAAACTCTAAACTGCCATGTCATAGAAGATGACTAAATTAAATCACTGCTAACTTGCAATAATTTAGATGTTATCAGAAAGTAAATTAGACAAACCAGAAATTAACACAGCTAGCCAATGAACCGTTCAAGTCATCATAACAGAATATAATACAATAAAAAATAGTTTCATAATTTGCCGTATTGCTCTTCTTAGATGTATTTTTAAAATTGGCATTAGCACAGTTTACATTTATTCCGAGGGACTTACAGGAGCAACTAGGGTTAAGTGCCTTGGTAAAGGGCACAGCTTTTTCACCTAGTTGGCTCGGGATTCGAACCAGCAACCTTTCGGTTACTGACCCAACGTTAACTGCTAGGCTACCTGACGCCCTGTAATGGCATGATCCAAATTTCAGCTCTAAGACACCAGCAAACCGAATAAGTAGATTGTGCCGATTCATATCTAAATTCTGACATCTGTATGTGCCTTAGCCTTTCAGTATGTTTACATGCACAGTAATAACTCAATATTAAAATAGATGGCAGCAGGTTGAGTATGGTAGTCATGTTAACGCCTTAATCTGCTTATTTTAAATATGCGCATGGTCATATTCAAAGTAAGCAAATGCCAATTAAAACACCTGATTTCTGAGTAATCTTTCAAATTAGGAGTTCTAGTGGTGTATTTGATCTGCACATGTGACATCACCGGTAGTGCAAGCTTCCCTCTTATGCATGAGTGAAGTGAGATCGGAAAACAAAGCATGCACTTAGTTTTCATATAAACTTTATATGTCCGAATATGCTTCACAAAACTAATTGTTTGCGATTGTTTGCATTTATCATAGTCCCCTCGTAGCCTGATTTCAGATGTGTCCCTGTGAACAATATTAGGGAAATTGCAAACGTTTAAGTCAAACTATTATATTTATCTGACTACCCGCAATTGTTTTGTGTGCATGTTAGCGTCTCATAGACAGCTACAAACACATTAGCCATGCTGGGCAATTTAGGCTTCAGGCCCTCCCTGCTCCAGTCCTACCCATTATTCAGTCTAAATATGTCAAAGCGCCTAATCAGGAGCAAAAACCCCCCAAACCTTTTCCAGTTCTATTGATGCAGCTTTCAATTGACCATGGTGACCTAGCAACATCCCTGCTAATTAGTATCGACCTGGAGATTTAATTCAGAAGAAAAAAAATGGCCACCCATTTCACATTAATAAAAGTATAAGAATATTAAATGTATGCCAAAGTATCTAATAAACCAGACATTTACATGTGACTTGAATCGTGAATTGCACTCATCCCTAAAATGAGGACGCCACATTGCATGTGTGTGACGCCCACACCACCAGTCCAAGACTAATGCCAAAGCAATGTGTCCATCCATAAGCCAAGCCACCATATTAAGTCTCATATTCACTACAATGGTCGAAGGAAGAAGGAACCGTCCTAGAAGGGCCCATCCCTTATTATTGAACCATGTCACATTCATCCCCAATGCCAGACTTAGCCGTGCACTGGAATCCGTAATCTCTCCTACAGGTTCCTTATGCATGTAATTTCAGTCCAGCTGGTATAAGTAGTTATAGAAACAGTTTTCAGTTCACCACTAATAACTAGTGACCTAAGGTGACAGAGAGCAACAATGGACCTGGAAGGCCTGAAAAGTTGTACCAAAGAAGCTGATTAGTCCTTCAAGAGGTCTGGAGAAAGAATCAATGACGGGTCTGTGCGGACACTGTGGCGCCGAAATGATACTGCCAGAGCAGTATTAGTGATGCCTCATTAAGTTGGCCAAACCTCCTCAAGAGAAATTTGTTTAGCGCTCCCAAATTCTTAATTCATTTCTAAGCCCCCCATGGTGAAGCCCAGTGGTCTCAACTAATAAAGCAAGATGTTTCATCTACCTGTACATTTAGTGGGACTCAGTGGTCCCCCACTAAAGCACTGGAACAGTTTGTACTAACCACATATTACGCTAAACCTCATGTGTAGTAAAAAAACAAATGTGTATCAAGGTCAACTTAATATGCTGCAGCGAGCACCCTTTAAAAAAATAGTACTACATCATTCATGAACTTAGTAGGCCCAGGATGAGGGAATACCGTGTAAATACATGCCTATGTATAAAAAGCAGACAAAGCCGTAGACTCACCTTGGATATTGCTGCGGAGGGTTGTATGGGGGAGGTGTCCCTAGAAGACCCTGCTGCCTAGAATCTGTGGGCGACAAGAGACTTTCAAAAAAGGGCGCCAACACACTACTAAGTGAACATAACGAGCGCGACTCTTAAAGAGCAATACTTTATCTAAGAATTTTGTTCTGATGAGTTGCCATCAGTGTAATTTCCACACACACACACACACACACACACACACACACACACACACACACACACACACACACACACACACACACACACACACACACACACACACACACACACACACACACACACACACATAAAAATCAGCTATGAGATTTGTCTCAGTAGAGTGTAAATGTTAGATTAACAAAATGGGACACCACTTAATTTGAAAAATAATAATAAGACAATTCCTTTGAGTGAAAGTTAAAAGTGCTGCACGAAATGTTTGCCAATCAATATGGAAACTCAGATTTGGTATACAACACTGCAACAGCATGTCAAAATGTACAAGTTAATTAACCCAATTAATTTCAGCTTTAACCTCAATATCAAACCCATAAATTTCAATCTTAAAACTGATCCAAGAGATAAAACAATCCCAAAGATAAAATGAAGCCCATTGAAGCACTAAATCACAATAAGATTTGAGGTGGGTGGAAAAGAGAAAAAATGCTTAATTTGCATTCCTTCCTTCAGGAAAATGAAATAAGCATTCAGTGGGCAGCATTGTGGATGGCTCAAGTACCCCTGGTTCTAGCGCAGCGAGCCCCTTTGAGAGCCGCTTCTTCTAGATCCGCTGTTGCCAAGGCAATGACCAGCTGCAAGCCTGGGACTTGTTTGTTTATAGGGGCAGGCCTGGTGAGTGGGTGAGACAGGAGGAGAGGGGGCGGGGTGAAGGGTGTGATGAAAAGAACTTCAGCAAAGAAAAGCCAGTCATTTACAAACCTGGATTGGAGGCTGGTGTTAAAAGAAATTTGATAAGAGGCGATGGGATCCCTGGGAAATAAACACGTTTGGCCTGGTGGTACAATACCTAGTGCTCAGTGTTATGACATGTAGAGAGTTTAACATGGTCTGAGATGACCAAGAGAGAATATAGACTGGTTGGTCAGTCTGACTTACGGTGGAGTAAAGTAGACCACAAGCCAACATAACTGAGCAAACTAGGGTTTTCAGATGTATAATTTTCAGCCACTTGAGAAACAGTTATTTTTTCTATGTATAACCAAAACATACCAACAATGCATAACTGTTTGTCCAGACGAAGTGATTAGGTTGGATCTGTAGATGAGTAAATCTTGACAGTTAATAATCTCTTGGACTAACACAACCTTATTGAGGACCACCCACTCTGGCCTGTGTCTTCTGTCCTACTCTGATGACCAGCAGGCAGTCACTCAACGGCGGACATTACAATTACACACCTGTCAATCTCCTTAATTAACAATGATCTACAACTTTAGAGCCCTGGGCCATGTGATACAAAAGACAATGAAGGATTACACCTAAAATCCCCCGGTACAATATACAGTCACTGTATTACCCCAAGGGATTACAACTAGCTCAAACCAACTCACATGTCCCTCAATACACATGTTCTTCCATTACTATAGTAAAACAGTTGGTGAAGTTATAAGTCTAGAACTTATATGTTTGGAAATAGAATTCCATGGGATAAGGCCGTTAAACTGCAACTTTTAAACGGTGCGACAAAAACACAATGTGACTGGACGTCAGAAGACTAATGGCGACCAGCGGTGTCTCCCCGGTGGGTCATTACACAGCAGCAATAGGCACAACAAAACCCCACAGCATGTTTCAGAGACAGCACGTTGACACATCACCACATGGGGGTAGAGGTGCAGTCAAAGGGGAAGTTAACTTTGGTTTCAACCCTCCCTAGTCTACCACACATCCAATCAAATGGGATCCTCCCAGAAGGCTTTTATCAGAAGGGCCAGTGTGTCCAGAAGCACTTGACAATCTCATTACCACCCCCAGTCTCCCAGAGCAGCTAGCACCACTAATCAGCAAACGGGGACACCGGGAGGGACACAGGAGCCCCCCCAACCCAACACAAAGGACCCAGCCGGACCAGGGTGATTACTGACAACCTAGTGGATCCTCTCAGAGAGAGACAGTTAACAGCAACAAAAGCATGTCTTTGAACTCCGAGCACACTACCTTCCTAGAGTTGTTTTCTAGTCTGGTCTCAATAACTAGTCAGGCTAATTGTGCTGTTGGGACCGATAATGCCAAGTCTGCATGTATACAGTGCCTATAGAAAGTCTACACCGCACTTGAATTTCTTAACATTTTGTGTTACAAAGTGGGATTAAAATGGATTTAATTGTACATTTTGTCAATGATCTACACAACATACTCTGTCAAAGTGGAAGAACAATTCTACTATATTTGAAAGACTAATGAAAAATAACACTAATATATCTTCATTAGATAAGAATTCACCCCAGAGTCAATACATGTTAGAAACACCTTAGGCAGAGTCTTCTTGGGTAAGTCTCACCTGTATTGTGCTAAATTATTCTATTAAAAATTATTCACGCTCTGTCAAGATGTTGGTGATCATGGCTAGACAGCAATTTTAAAGTCTTGCCATAGATTTAAGCATATTTAAGTCAAAACCGTAACTTGGCCACTCAGGAACATTTACTGTCTTCCTGGTAGGCAACTCAAGCGTAGATTTTGCTTTGTGTTGTATGTTATTGTCCTGCTGAAAGGTGAATTCCTCTCCCAGTGTCTGGTGTAAGACAGACTGAAGCAGGTTTTATTTTAGGATTTTGACTGTGCTTAGCTCCATTTCTTTTCATCCTGAAAAACTCACTAGTCTTTGCCGATGTCAAGCATACCCATAATATGATGCAGCCACCACCATGCTTGAAAATGAGGCAGTTAAGTTACTCAGTAATGTCTTTGAACCCCCCCCCAACATGAGGTTTGCATTTATGCCCAAAAGTTTATTACTTAGCTATGTTTTTTTGCAGTATTACTTTAGTATTTACTTTAGATTTGCACTCTTCTTTTCACTCTCATTGAAGTCATTACTGTAGAGTCACTACACTCTCATTGAAGTCATTACTGTGGAGTCACTACACGCTCATCGAAGTCATTACTGTGGAGTCACTGCAATGTTGTTAATCCAGCCTCAGTTTTCTACCGTCACAGTCAATGAACTCTGTAGCTGTTTTTATAAAATCACCAATGACCTCATGGTAACATCCCTAAGCAATTTCCTTCCTGTCCTGCAGCTCAGTTCAGATGGACGGCTGCATCTTTGATGTGTCTGGGTAGTTTAATACATCAGCGACAGCATCATTTCCATGCTTAAAGACATATTCAATGTCTGATTTATTGTTACCCATCTACCAATCACAGCAGTTTCTTTATGAGGCTTTTGAAAAGCTCCCTGGTCTTTGTAGACAAATCTGTGCTTGAAATTCAATACTTGACTGGGGAACCTTACAGATGTATGGGGAAAGAGGAAGGGGGTAGTCATTAAAAATAATGTCAAACCCCATTATTTCACACAGAGTGAATTCATAATTTGTGATTTGTTAAGCCAGATTTTACTTCTGAACAAGCTTAGTTTTGCCTAAACAAAAGGGGGTGAATACTAATAATTTTTTAATAAATAAAAACGTATTTTGTGTAGATCAATGACCCCCAAAAATGACAATTACATCTATTTAAATCCCACTTTGTAACAACAAAATGTGAAAAGTTCAAGGGGGTGTAGACTTTCCATAGGGAATGTGGTTATTAATCTCATTAAATATAACAATTCATAATCATGAAACCTGTACATAAATGAGTTGACCAAAATGGCTAGATTCTCTTATTACGGATAGGCATGGGAATAAATACTACAATTATTTATACAATTATTTAATGTAAATTGCTCTTACTGACTTAATGTGTAGGCCATCTGGTTATTCAAGGAAAGTGTCAAAGGTACAGTAGTTGGTGAAATTAAGCAGTTCCAATTCACATCAACTAAATGTTAATATCAAGCCGCCAGAAGTGTAGGAATAATTACATCTCTTCAGGAGGACTAGAAGAACATGAAGAAAAAAATCCCACCGTCACGTAAAGTGACAATTTGAAGAGAAACAGGCCCACAATCAGATGGGCCAGAGTATTAACCCTGATTGCCTTAATCAAAATAATGCTCATATAGAAAAAGAGAGGATGAAGTTCGGTCCTACGCTGCTAATTGGCAAGTTTACCATCAGGAATAAACAGCATAGGCCAGGAGAGGTACTGGCTGCCACAATCCGAAGGAGCCAAGGCTTATTTGCATCAAGTGCCACCATAATAGTCTCGACTCCCCCACAAGCTATCAGCAGACAGATGAGATTATTCATCCATTTGCAAATTGGCACATCAAAGTCAAATTGGAGAACCGAGTCTGCTTCCCAAATGACAAACTATTCCCTATATAGTGTACTACTTTTGACTGGAGCTCTACGGGCACAATATAGGTCAAAAGTAGTGCACTATGTAAGGAATAGGGTGCTATTTGTAACACACACCTGCTGTCAGAGGAGCATGAGGCAAGGGCCCAACCAGGAGCCTCTGATTAGGGGCAGGGAAACAGAGAGAGAATGTCCCCCCTCCATATGTAGGTTATACCATTCTAACTTCCCAGTGTTGAACAAAGGGCCATTTAATTGTATAATATAGTTATTTGTCTTTTCAGAAGAGGTATGATATCTCAGCCAAGGAGAAAGGAAGCGAAATGTTCCCGCGAGTAAGGAATGATGAAACAAAAGGCCTTATCGGAACGGAGATTACAGGCCGTCTGACAGCCTTTCTATTGCCCATTTTAGATGGAGAGAGAGTTACTACTTGACACAATGTAAAGGCTATATTTTAGTTGATCAGAAATGCAGTAAAGGTGTGTTTGTCTGAGGCCTGCCCTTCCTGTGTGGGTGTAGGTCTTACGTTGGAAGGCTGGGAGGTGACCACCACTGCCGCTGTGGGGGGGCCTGTTGTAGTTCCCCTGGTGGTAGTTGCCAGGGGGCGGAGCGTTGCTGTACTGCCCACCTCCCTGCTGCTGTCTGTTCATGCTGTGACTGAAAACAACAGAACACGCAGAGTAAGTCACAAAAGTTATACATCAGTTAACAGCTGTTCCATATACACTTCTATAAGCACTAGCTGCCAGCCAAATAGCTGACTACTAACCCTTGTGGCCGGGTACTTAATTGAGGAAGACATTTGGGTCCAGATGCCACGCCAAGCGCACCCAATACGGTGGCTACTTTAGATTCAGGAACACACCAAGTCTGAGGCATTAAACATCAGCTAACGGCAGAAATCCTACACATACAGAACACATTTCATAAAACATTCCTACTGAGATGCAGTATATTATAGACATGACTGCTAATACTAACCATTTCCTGTCATAGCTAGACAGACTGACGAGTTTCAGAAGAAAGTTTTGTTTCTAGCCATTTTGAGCCTGTAATCGAAACCACAAATGCTGATGCTCCAGATACTCAACTTGTCTAATGAAGGCCAGTTTATTGCTTCTTTCATCAGCACGACAGTTTTCAGCTGTGCTAACAATTTCAAAAGGGTTTTCTAATGATCAATTAACCTTTTAAAATTATAAACTTGTATTAGCTAACACAACGTGCCATTGGAACACAGGTGTGAAGGTTACTGATAATGGGCCTCTGTACTTCTATGTAGATATTCCATGAAAAATCAGCCGTTTCCAGCTACAATAGTCCATTACAACATTAACAATGTCTACATTGTATTTCTGATCAATTTGATGTTATTTCAAAAACAAGGACATTTCTAAGTGACCCAAAACTTTTGAACGGTATGTGTGTATGTGCGTACACACACAAGTTCAGAATCAGCCAGATGTTCAATTGCCCAGGTTCCTTAAAGGGGCAATCCGGGACAGGTACATTCATTTTTAGACTTCATGAACTTTGAACTTGGTTTAACTATTTACTTTGTTAAATGGAACAGTAAACACTGTATAGTTTAAAACATCCCTCAGCTGTTCATCAAAAAATGCATGGTGGGGGTGAGCATTGTTTGAATTAGACTGCAGATTTAAATGATAATTCAGCCTTCTGAGAACGTCTGACTAAGTAAAATAAAAGAGCTTAGATGGCATAAATCAAAAGGTGGGTATTTATTGGCGACTGTTGAAGGGACATCATAAAGGTTGGTCAATGCTATCTAGTTTGAAGTGGTGTGCACGTACCCCAGGGCCCTGAAGGCTGACTGGTCAAGGTGGACCTGCTGCCTGTTGGAGTTGAAACCCAGTTGGGGCCTCCAGTTACCCCTGCCACGGTTACCTCTCTCCCAGTCCCCAGGCTTCAGAACCTTCTCAGGCATCCTGAGGAAAGATTGTGGTAAGTACAATTTTGAGATTTCTCAAAAAATTAACAGTAACAAACAATCAACACCATACAATGTCAGAGCTCCATGATCAAACAAAAAAATAAAGACAACACACATTTTAGACCCCACATGGGAAAATACAGGGCAGTCGGAAAGTATTCAGACCCCTTCCCCTTTTCTACAATTTGTTACGTTACAGCCTTATTCTAAAATGTATTCAATTCATTTCCCCCCTCCATCTACACACAATACCCCATAATGACAAAGTGAAAATAGGTTTATAAATGTTGGCACATTAACTTAAAAAAGAAAGAATAAATAACTTAAGTATTCAGACCCTTTGCTACGAGACAACAACTACAACCCCAGCTTGGTTGCATCCTATTTCCATTGATCATCCTTGAGAAGTTTCTACAACCTGGGGTTCACCTGTGGTAAATTAAATTGACTGGACATGATTTGGAAAGGCACACACCTGTCTATATAAGGCCCCATAGTAGACAGTGCATGTCACAGCAAAAACCAAGCCATGAGGTCGAAGGAATAGTCTATAGAGCTCCGAGACAGGATTGTGTCGAGGCACAGATCTGGGGAAGGGTACTAAAACATTTCTGCAGCATTGAAGGTCTCCAAGAACACGGTGGCCTCCATCATTCTTGAATGGAAGAAACTTCTAACCACCAAGACTCTTCCTCGAGCTGGCTGCCCGGCCAAACTGTGCAATCTGGGGAGAAGTGCCTTGGTCAGGGAGGTGATCAAGAACCCGATGGTCAATCTGACAGAGCTTCAGAATTCCTCTGTGGAGATGGGAGAACCTTCCATTAGGACAACCATCTCTGCAGCATTCCACCGATCAGGTATTTTATGGTAGAGTGGCCAGATGGAAGCTACTCCTCTGAAAAAGGCACATGACAGCACACTAGGAGTTTTCCAAAAGGACTCTGACCATGACAAACAAGATTCCCTGGTCTGATAAAACAAAGATTAAACTCTTTGGCCTGAAAGCCAAGCGTCTCATCTGGAGGAAACCAGGCATCAGCTGGCCAATACCATGACGCATGGTGGTAGCATCATGCAGTGGGGACGTTTTTCAGCATCAGGGAGTGGGAGGCTAGTCAGGATGGAGGGAAAGATGAACGGAGCAAAGTACAGAGAGATCCTTGATGAAATCCTCCAGAGCGCTCAGGACCTCAGATTGGGGTGAAGGTTCACCTAACAGGACAGCAACCTTAAGCACACAGCCAAGACAACGCAGGAGTGGCGCCGGGACAAGTCTCTGAATGGTCCTTGAGTGGCCCCAGCCAGAGCCCGAACTTGAACCCGATCAAACATCTCTGGAGAGACCTGAAAATAGCTGTGCAGCGATGCACCCCATCGAACCGGACAGAGCTTGAGAGGATCTGCAGAGAAGAACGGGAGAAACTCCCCAAATACAGGTGTGCCAAGCTTGTAGCGTCATACCCAAGAAGACTCGAGGCTGTAATCACTGCTAAAGGTGCTTCACAGTAGTACTGAGTAAATGGTCTGAATGCTTACGGTTATGTGATGTTTTAGATTTTTAATACATTTGCAAACATGTCTAAAAATGTGTTGCCTTGTCATTATGGGGTATTGTGTGTAGATTGATGAGCAAATAAAACAATGTAATACATTTTAGAATAAGGCTATAATGTAACAAAATGTGGAAAAAGTGAAGGTGATCTGAATACTTTCCAAATGCGCTGTATGTCCATGGTATCACATCAGGACAAGTAAAGATTGTTTTTATTTGAAGTCCATCAGGCCTTGCCAGACAGTGGCGTTAAAGTGAGTGACTCGTCAGTAGCCTACCAAATTGCATCGGTAAGAGAGCCATTCACTTAGCTCCCTTATATGCTTACTGGTAGACTTTTTGGAAATTATCTACAAATAAATTATGAAAACATTCAATGAATATGGTGAATCATTCTCACCGCAAGGACAATAGGTAGGCTAGTGGAGAGATATCATATTTTGCACCAGAGTGAGGCTAAAAGAAAACAGCTTGAATTGTTTTAAGCCAATGATACTTATATGGAACATTCAACGATATTGACATATCTCTAGTGATTTAATCAAAGTGTTCACAACGGACTAGTCAACTGCTGCTTTCTGTGTAGCAAAGCCCCTGTCAAACGCCTGCTTCATTCATGCCTGTATTGCAGATGGCTGAGAAAATGCCTCAAAAGGAAGCTTGAAGCCTGTGGAAGTCAGGAGACTGCTACAGGATTCTTTAAAGGCCCAATGCAGTCAAAATATTTTTTTTCTTGTGTTTTATATCATATTGTACAATAGCTGATGAAACACTTTTGCGCCCCTTGGGCAGTGGAGATCTTCAGGGTAGTAAGTTTGTCTGTTGATATCCCTCTAGTGGTGTAGGGGCTGTGCTTGGACAAAGTGGGTGGGCTAATATCCTGCCCTGTCCGGGGGTATTGTCGGACGGGGCCACAGAGTCCCCCGACCCAACCAGTCTCAAATATCTATGCTATGTGCCGGGGGGCTAGGGTCAGTCTGTTATATCTCGTGTAATTCTCCTGTGTGAATTTAATTATATTCTCTCTCTCCCCTCCCGGAGGACCTGAGCCCTAGGATCATGCCTCAGGACTACCTGGCCTGATGACTCATTGCTGTCCCCAGTCCAACTTGTCGTGCTGCTGCTCCAGTTCTGCCTGCGGCTAAGGAACCTTGAACTGTTCACCGGACGTGCTACCTTGTCCCAGACCTGCTGTTTTCCACTCCCTCTCCCTACCACACCTGCTGTCTCGACCTTTGAAGGATCGGCTATGAAAAGTCAACTGAAATTTACTCCTGATGTATTGACCTGTTGTACCCTCTAAAACCACTGTGATTATTATTTGACCCTGCTGGTCATCTATGAACGTTTGAACATCTTGAAGAACAATCTGTCCTTAAATGACCATGTACTCTCAATCTCCACCCGGCACAGCCAGAAGTGGACTGGCAACCCCTCAGAGCCTGGTTCCTCTCTAGGTTTCTTCCCAGGTTCCTGCCTTCCTAGGGAGTTTTCCCTAGCCACTGTGTTTCCACATTTGCGTTGCTTGCTGATTGAGGTTTTAGGCTGGGTTTCTATATAGCACTTTGTGCCCTCTGCTGATCTAAAAAGGGCTTTATAAATACATTTGATTGATTAAAAGTTTTATTTATTTATCATATTTTTTCCCCCGGCTGAAAACACAATCTAGCATTAGAATGTACTAGACGGCCACCAAAATAGAATAGAGCTCGTTTGGCAAAAATGTCAACCTGTGGGGGGAGCCTGGCTGGCTACATGTGTTTGTGGAAAACACTGAGAATATACACCAGGTGTTATACACACAGTGAGATTATATACAACACCGATGCAATGGGAACATGTTAATTATAAAAACTAAGTATTAAAATAGCTATACACACACACACACACACACACACACACACACACACACACACACACACACACACACACACACACACACACACACACACACACACACACACACACACACACACACACACATATATATATATATATAAATAAAACTATTAACTTACTTAGCTCCAGGAAGAATGACAGCCTTGAACACAAAGGTCTCTCCGTACTGTGGGTCCTTATATTTCACTCTGCCAAGATAAAAAGGAACAATTTACACATTCATAAAACAGAATATTTGCTACAATTGATTTTATGAATTATTAATGTGTTAGTTTATATTGGAACTTAACCTGTATTTAGCCTAAGCGAAAACAGAAACATTATTTCCAAGAACATTTGTCAAAAACAGCAGCCAAGCGTTGATGAACATGTCAGCAGAATAAGACCCTCAATATTTATTGAAAAAGAGCATCAAGCTCATCACCTTGCACTTTCTCGACCCTGTGAAGTTCATAATTTATTTAGTTTGTAGCCTAATAAACTGCATACTTTCCAAAGTGGGAGGACCACACAACATGTCATCACGTGACTCTAAATGTACTTTGTCGACATTTGGAAAATGTACACAAAAATGTTCTGTTTCCATCAAGCCTGTCATGCCATTTTTTTATCCTACATGTACTTAACTCACATAGAAAGGTTGGATGGAAACCTGGTTAATGGGACTATGGAAGAACAAATATTGGGCAGCAGACCAGACAACACCATTTTGGTTACGTATACCCCCTGGGAACCAGAGGTTGTGAGGGTAAAATATGAATCCTTACCCAATGGCAGTGTTCTGTGCAATGTCCCGCAGCATGGGGATGGGAGACTGCACTGGCCTAACAAATGATGTTTCACAGTCATAGGTTAGCCGGGGATAGATAAATGGATAGATAAATGGTAACTTCTAAAATGTATGATAATAAAATAGATATTCCTTACTTATCTGGTAGGATAGGGTCTTCGTCAAGATTTAATGTACCTTGAATTCCATGGCATAGTTCTGCTGGCATCTCAGTGCCCTGAGGAAAACACACACAGCAATGTTAATATCATACTATATTTAAGCAATAAGCCCAAGGAGGTGTGGAATATGGCCAATATACTACGGCTAAGGGCTGTTTTTAAGCACGACGCAATGCAGAGTGCCTGGACACAGCCCGTAGTCGTGGTATATTGGCCATATATCACAAACCAAGGTTTATTGCTATTGCTATAATAACCTGGTTAACAATGTAATTAGAGCAGTAAAAATCAAATGTTTTGTCATACCCATGGTATACGGTCTGATATTCCACGGCTGTCAGCCAATCAGCATTCAGGACTCTAACCACCCAGTTTATAATACACTATACAATAAACTATTAGTTGATCAGGCTGCAGGGACATAGCTTTACATACCTCATGAGATTCTCCACGGTACAGTTCCTGGATGAAGTCACAGCAAGGATGAGACTTCCCAACAAACAGCATATCACTGCCAAGGCTGTTCCTCTTGTCTGAAAGAAAGAGAGAAAACATCAGCTGGAGTGACTGACAGTCAATAATCAAAACGATTTCTAAAAGAGAGTTCTTTACACAATAAACCTATTGATTAGCACTAACACCACGGTCATTCAAGATACACATGGTTATACGAGTTCAAGTAGTAATTCCACAGGTGGAGTACTTCAGTGATAAAGTAATGTTATACAGGTCATTCAGAAAGTAGTTGACCCTTTCTCCACATTTTGTTCAGTTCGAGCCTTATTCTCAGATGGATTAATAAAATATCTACACACAATAACACATAATGACAAAGCAAAAACAGGTTTTTAGAAAGTAGGAAAATTAAAAAGAACAGAAATACCTTATTTACATAAGCATTCAGACCCTTTGCTATGAGACTCGAAATTGAGCTCAGGTGCATCCTTAAGATATTTCTACAACTTGATTGGAGTCCACCTGTGGTAAATTCAATTGATTGGACATGATTTGGAAAGGCACACACCTGTCTATATAAGGTCCCACGGTTGACAGTGCATTTCAGTGCAAAAAACAAGCCATGAGGTTCAAGGAATTGCCCATAGAGCTCCGAAACAGGATTGTGTCAAGGATCAGATCTGGGGAAGGGTACCGAAAAAATTGAAGTTCCCCAAAACAGTGGCCCCCATCATTCTTAAATGGAAGAAATTTGGAACCACCTAGACTCTTCCAAGAGCTGTCTGCCTGACCAAACTGAGCAATCGGGGGGAGAAGGGCCTTGGTCAGGGGGGTGACCAAGAACACGATGGAGCTCCAGAAGGACAACCATCTCTGCAGTACTCCACCAAATCAGGCCTTTATGGTAGAGTGGCCAGACGGAAGCCACTCCTCAGTAAAAAGGCACATGACAGCCCGCTTGGAGTTTGCCAAAAGGCACCTAAAGGACTCTCAGACCATGACAAACAAGATTCTCTGGTCTGATCAAAAGATTGAACTGTTTTGCCTGAATGCCAAGTGTCACTTCTAGAGGAAACCTGGCACCATCCCTACAGTGAAGCATGGTGGTGGCAGCATGCTGTGGGGATATTTTTCAGCAGCAGGGACTGGGAGACTAGTCTGGATCGAGGGAAAGATTGTACTTAAAAAATAAATAAATATTAACTAGGCAAGTCAGTTAAGAACAAATTCTTATTCACAATGATGACCTACACCAGCCAAACCCGGACAACATTAGGCCAATTGTGCACCGCCCTATGGCACTCCCAATTACGGCCGGTTGTGATACAGCCTGGATTCGAACCAGGGTGTCTGCAATGACGCCTCTAGCACTGACCTCTGTGCCACTCGGGAGCCCCTTGATGAAAACCTGCTCCAGAGTGCTCAGGACCTCAGACTGGGACAAAAGTTCACTGAAAAGGACAATGACCCTAAAAACACAGCCAAGACAAAGCAGGAGTGGCTTCGGTACAAGTTTCAATGTCCTTGAGCGGTCCAGCCAGAGCCAAGAATTGAACACGATTGAACATCTCTGGAGAGACCTGAAAATTGCTGTGCAGCGATGCTCCCTATCCAACCTGAATCTGCAGAGAAGAATGGGAGAAACTCCCCAAATACAGGTGTGCCAAGCTTGTAGCGTCATACCCAAGAAGACTTGAGACTGTAATCGCTGCCAAAGGTGCTTCAACAAAGTACTGAGTAAAAGGTCTGAATAGTTTTGTAAATGTGATAATTTTATTTGTAATACATTAGCTCAAATTATGGGTTATTGTGTGTAGATTGATGAGGGATTATTACATTAATTATTCAATTTTAGAATAAGGCTGTAACGTAACAAAATGTGGAAAAAGTCAAGGGGCCTGAATACTTTCCAAATGCATTGTACATTCATCTTCTAAAGGTGTGTTGTCACACTTGAAATATTTAATTAATAAAGTACTGTAACTGTACTACTGTGATACATATTCCGAAGGAGTGGTTTACAATGGTGGATTGAAGTTGAAGAATCCCATTACTCACTTTCCTCTGGAGAAAGGTTTGGGTAGACTTCAGCCAGGGCTGCCCTCAGCCTGCGCTCATCCACGAAGGGAAGCAATGCAACACCTACACACAGAGGGGAAAACGCATTCAATCAAATGTATTATATAAAGCCCTTTTTAAAATCAGCAGTAATGCTTTACAGTTACCAGGCCTGGACCCCAAAGGGCAAGCAATGCAGTGAGTATATCATTCAGGACATACAAACTAACCACCTGCATTCACTGCCACGTCAAGATGTCCGTTTAAATAGTCTATTATTCTGTTGACTTACCCTGCCAAGCATATTTCTTTCCATTCAAGTCAATGGCAAAGTCATCAGGGTAAAAGTCAATGATGGAGGATTCCTGTTGGAGACGAGGCGACAGGTTAGGAAAACATGGGTGACAAAGCAGTTAAATCAACTTCTATGATCATAACATTGGTCACACTTTATTTGGATGGTCCCCTACATAGAAAATCTATCAGTTCCACATCTATTGCCCCTTATAGATTAGCTACATATGCTCGGACTATGCTGAAATAGTTAACATTTTAAAATTAAGTGAAACTTACTGGGTTGCTCATGAGTGACCGCCATGTTTGGGGCAGGAAGTTTCCACTGGCGGCAGGGAAGACACCCATCAGCTGTTCCAGGGGCTTGAACTGAAACGCAGGAACATTAGACCACACAAAACAGACAGGCCTAACAATGGGAGAGAGAGAAGCCTGACGTCCTCCATTCTTACCGGCTTGGTCCCAAGCTCAAAGTCGGTGAACATGCCTTTGATGTCTTTGAAGTCCGAGGCAAATGGGGCGTAGTGGAACGGGAAGTACCACTTCCAGGACGCGCACCCCTGTCAATCAACAGACAGTTAATGAGAGGACCAGGAGAAATGATCCTCCAATAACGGAATTTCCACTAAGCACGATTCAATTACTAGCTAGCTAGGGGTCCATTTACTCCAGATTTGACTTTACTTTTCATTTATTGACATAAATGACTGAATTCAACATCAAGAAAATAGTAAATCATTACTTTGATTTATTTGCGTAAATAACTGACAATTCAACAGGAAACATTTGAATACATAGCCTACTAAATAAGAACGCCCAGGGATTAATAAATACCCCTGGACTAGGCCAGCAGCTGCGGTCAAATATATTGCACCCTTGCAATTTACAATGTAGTGCATTGAAGGCAAAGAAACACTTGACTCAAACCACATTCATTCAAATTTGGAATAATTGAGTTCAGGCCATTTATGAATTTGAAGTAAAAAAAAAAAAAAAAAAATCTCAATATTAGTTTAGATGTTTTCTTCTTGGTCCTGTGCAGTTGTAAATCAAACAAATACACGTGTGAACACCAAACATTTTCTCAATTTCAATTCATTTTGAGAGAAAATGGGGAGCTTATATGACCCTCTAATCTAGGTGACACTTGCCTGTGACTGACATTTAATTATCTTAAGATTGCATACTTGGAAAACTGGTAGGCGAAGTAGAGGTCGTTAAACCATAAAAGTTGAATCATTGGAAGGAATGGTGCAAATGGCTTGGAATTGGGTTTGGGAAGTCCGCCAACTGGCAAACGTACATGTCCCAAAACACTTTCCAATACCAGAGTTGATCAGGCTGTTGAGTGTGTCTAGTTGTTCCACTCCTCTTCAATGGCTGTGCAAAGTTGCTAGATATTGGCGGAAACTGGAGCACAGTGCCGTACACGTCAATACTGGGCATCTCACACATGCTCAATGGGTGACATGTCTGGTGAGTATGCAGGCCATGGAAGAACTGGGACATTTTCAGCTACCAGGAAATGCTTACAGATCCTTGCAATATGGGGTTGTGCATTATCATTCTGAAACATCAGGTGATGGCGGTGGATGAATGGCATGACAATGGGTGTCTGGATCACGTCACGTTCTCTGTATTCCAATTGCCATCGATAAAATGCAATTGTGTTCATAACTTTTGTCTGCCCATACCATACCCCACCACCACGGGGCACTCTGTTCACAATGTTCATGTCAGAAAACCTCTTGCCACTCAACTTCATACACCCTGTCAGCCAGCTGCCCGGTACAATTGAAACCGGGATTCATTTGTGAAGAGCACACTTCTCTAGTGTGCCAGTGGCCATCAAAGGTTAGCATTTGCCCACTGAAGTCAGCTACGATGCCAAACTGCAGTCAAGTTAAGACCCTGGTGAGCAGGACGAGCATTCAGAAGCTTCTCTGAGACTTTCAGTTTGCACAGAAATTCTTCGGTTGTGCAAACCCACAGTTTCACTATCTGTCTGGGTGGCTGGTATCAGACGATCCCACAGGTGAAGAAGCCGGATGTGGAGGTCCTGGGCTGGGGTGGTTACACGTGGTCTGCAGTTGTGAGACCAGTTGGACGTACTGCCAAATTCTCTAAAACGAAGGTGGCTTATGGCAAAGAAATGTACATTAAATTATCTGGCAACAACTCTGGTGGACATTCTCAAAACCTGAGACATTTCTGGCATTGTGTGACAAAACTGCACATTTAAGAGTGGCCTTTTGTCCCCAGCACAAGGTGTACATGTGTAGTGATCATGCTGTTTAATCAGCTTCTTGACATGCCACACCTGTAAGGTGGATACTTATCTTGGCGAATTAGAAATGCTAACTAACAGGGATGTAGTGCTTTTCGTGGATAATTTATTTTAACCCATGAAACATGGGACCCACACTTTACATTTTTGTTCAGTGTATATTCAAATTATATTTGTGCAGGGGCAGGTTTTTTACTTTAAAAAATTCCACCAAAGAATCCAGGCTTGAAACACTTATCCTTTGCTAGTGATTTACAATTTCAAAGTCACACCAATGGTTGACTGTTGGCTGGATGGAATGCTCTTCTCTTAGAGCAGGGCTTTCATAACTCAATCTTATTGGTATATTAATACATTTACTGCATGGTGATGTCACCATGGAAGGTCCAAACTCCATCCCACCAAAAAAGGATTAAACAACTCAAACAGCTCTTACACTAAAGGAGCATTATCATAATTTTCACAATTTCACAGTATTATTCCAACCTCAGTGTGGGAATATTTATTTTTTACTGCACTGGGCCTTTAAAGGCAATTTTGTGGCGGCCATCATGTTAATTCTCCACTGTGCTCGTTAAAACATTTTCAAATAAGACCTTGCAAGTAAGCATTTAATTTTACTGTGTACACTACATTGTATCCTGTGCATTTGAATAATAAAAAGTTTATTTGAATCAGTGTCATACCTGGTAGTAGTATCGGAGTACCCAGCAGAGACCCTCCACGTAGGACTTCACCACCTTTTTGCGGAAGTCATCGTCAGTCGCGTCAACATCAAACTTGGTTTTGTAGTATCTTTGCTTCCAGCCGTCCTCCCACAACCTAACACACATGGACAGTCATGTTCTATTGTAAGGTTGGGATGACAAAGCCATCTAAACAGCCAGCAAGGACAAAGGACTTGGGCCTCCTAATCAATAGAACTCTGTTAGAAGGCCATACTCAGTCTTGCATGTCTATCACAATTCCGTGTAACATTTACTATATGCAGTGCATTCTGAAAGTATTCAGACCGTGACTTTCTCCACTTAAGTAACAACTTTATAAAAAAATGTACCAATTGTTTCCCCTCCATCTACACACAACAACCCACAATTAAAAAGCAAACAGGTTTAGAAATATTTGCAAATGTATTAAAAAAAAGAAACTGAAATATCACATTTACATACAGTTGAAGTCAGAAGTTTACATACACTTAGGTTGGAGTCATTAAAACTCGTTTTTCAACCACTCCACAAACTTCTTGTTAACAAACTATAGTTTTGGCAAGTCGGTTAGGACCTCTACTTTGTGCATGACAAGTCATTTTTCCAACCATTGTTTACAGACAGATTATTTAACTTATAATTCACTGTATCACAATTCCAGTGGGTCAGAAGTTTACATACACTAAGTTGACTGTGCCTTTAAACAGCTTGGAAAATTCCAGAAAATTTTGTAATGGATTTAGAAGCTTCTGATAGGCTAATTGACATCATTTGAGTCAATTGGAGGTGTACCTATGGATGTATTTCAAGGCCTACCTTCAAACTCAGTGCCTCTGCTTGACATCATGCGATAATCAAAACAAAATCTGCCAAGACCTCAGATTTTTTTTTTGTAGACCTTCACAAGTCTGGGTCATCCTTGGGAAAAATGTCTAAACGCCTGAAGTTACCACGTTCAGCTGTACAAACAATAGTATGCAAGAATAAACACCATGGAACCATGCAGCCGTCATACCGCTCAGCAAGGAGACGCGTTCTGTCTCCTAGAGATTAACGTACTTTGGTGAGAAAAGTGCAAATCAATCCCTGAACAACAGCCTTGTGAAGATGCTGGAGGAAACAGGTACAAAAGTATCTATATCCACAATAAAAACAAGTCCTATATCGACAACCTGAAAGGCCGCTCAGCTAGGAAGAAGCCACTGCTCCAAAACCGCCATAAAAAAAGCCAGACAACGGTTGCAACTGCACATGGGGAAAAATATCGTACTTTTTGGAGAAATGTCCTCTGGTCTGATGAAACAAAAATAGAACTGTTTGGTTATAATGACAATCGTTATTTTTGGAGGAAAAAGGGTGAGGCTTGCAAGCCGAAGAACACCATCCCAAACGTCATGCATCATGTTGTGGGGGTACTTTGCTGCAGGAAGGACTTTTGCACTTCACAAAATAGATGGCTACATGAGGTAGGAACATTATGTGGATAAATTGAAGCAACATATCAAGACATCAGTCAAGAAGTTAAAGCTTGGTCGCAAATGGTTCCAAATGGACAATGACCCCAAGCATACTTCCAAAGTTGTGGCAAAATGGCTTAAGGACAACAAAGCCAAGGTATTGAAGTGGCCATCACAAAGCCCTGAACTCAATCCCATAGAAAATTTGTGGGCAGAACTGAAAAGAATTGTGCAAGCATGGATGCTTACAAACCTGATACAGTTACACCAGCTCAGGGTTAAATGTCAGGAATTGTGAAAAACGGAGTTTAAATGTACTTGGCTAAAGTGTATGTGAACGTCTGACTTCAACTGTAAGTATTTAGACCCTTTACTCAGTACTTTGTTGAAGCACCTTTGGCAGAAATCACAGCCTCGAGTATCCTTGGGTATAAACAATACAAGCTCTGCACACCTGTATTTAGAGTTCCTCCCATTCTTCTCTGCAGTTCCTCTCAAGCTGTCAAATTGGATGAGGCGTGTTGCTGCACAGCTATTTTCAGGTCTCCCCAGAGATATTCAATCGGGTTCAAGTCCAGGCTCTGGCTGGGCCACTCAAGAACATTCAGAGACTTGTCCCGAAGCCACTCCTGCGTCGTCTTGGCTGTATGCTTAGGGTCGTTGTCTTGTTGGAAGGTGAACCTTCACCCCAGTCTGAGGTTCTGAGTGCTCTGGAGCAGGTTTTCATCAAGGATCTCTCTGTACTTTTTTCCATTCATCTTTCCCTCAATCCAGAATAGTCTCCCAGTCCCTGCCGCTGATAAACATCTCCACAGCATGCTGCCACCACCATGCTTCACCGTAGGGATGGTGTCAGGTTTACGCCAGACGTGACGCTTGGCATTCAGGCCAAAGATTTCAATCTCACATTTCATCTGAACAGTGAATCTTGTTTCTCATGGTCCGAGAGTCCTTTAGGTGCCTTTTGGCAAACTCCAAGTGTGCTGTCATGTGCCTTTTACTGAGGAGTGGCATCTGTCTGGCCACTGTACCGTAAAGGCTTGGTGTGGTGCTGCAGAGATGGTTGTCCTCCTGGAAGGTTCTACCATCTCCACAGAGATACTCTGGAGGTCTGTCAGAGTAACCATCAGGTTCTTTGTCACCTCCCTGACCAAGGCCCTTCTCCCCCGATTGCTCAGTTTGGCAGAGCGGACAGCTCTAGGAAGTCTTGGTGGTTCCAAACTTCTTCCATTTAAGAATTATGGGAGGCCACTGTGCTCTTGGAGACCTTCAATGCTACAGAAATGTTTTGGTGCCCTTCCCCAGATATGTGCCTCGACACAATCCGGTCTCGACGATCTACGGACAATTCCTTCGACCTCATGGCTTGGTTTTTGCTGTGACATGCACTGTCAACTGTGAGACCTTCACGTCTTTCCAAGTCATGTCCAATCAATTGAATTTACCAAAGATGGACTCCATTTCAATTGTAGAAACATCTCCAAGATGATCAATGGAAACAGAATGCACCTAAGCTTGATTGAGTCTCGTAGTAAAGGGTCTGAATACTTATGTAAATACACTTTTAAAAATCTGTAATACATTCGCAAAAAATTCTAAAAACCTGTTTTCAAATGTGTAATTATAGGGTATTGTGTGTAGATCGATGACTTTTTTATTTAATACATTTTAGAACAAGGCTGTAATATAACAAAACATGGAAAAAGTCTAGGGTTCTGAATACTTAATAAAATCTCTATAGACAAACATTGGCTGTAAAATGGTCCATTCTGAATTAGTCTGACTTTCAACATGGCACCGTCACAGGATGCCACCTTTCCAACAAGTCAGTTCTTCACATTTCTGCCCTGCTAGAGCTGCCCCAGTCAATTGGAAGTGCTTTTATTGTAAAGTGGAAATGTCTAGGAGCAACAACAGCGTAGCCACGAAGTGGTAGGCCACACAAGCTCACAGAATGGGACCGCCGAATGCTGAAGCGTGTAAACATAGTCTTCCCTCGGTTGCAACACTCACTAGAGTTCCAAACTGCCTTGGAAACGTCAGCACAATAACTGTTCGTCTGGAGCTTCATGAAATGGGTTTTCATGGCCGAGCAGCAGCACACAAGCATAAGATCTCCATACACAATGCCAAGTGTTGGCTGGAGTGGTGTAAAGCTCACCGACATTTGACTCTGGAGCAGTGGAAACACGTTCTCTGACGTGATGATTCACCATCTGGCAGTCCGACGGACACATCTGATTTTGGTGGATGCCAGGAGAACGCTACTTGCCCCAATGCATAGCACCAACTGTAAAGTTTGTTGGAGGAATAATGGTCTGGGGATGTTTTTCGTGGTTTGGGCTAGTCATACTTTCGGTCATATAGTGCATTATAGCCAGTAAGAGACCATTTCCTCATCTTCCATACAGGATTTGGAAATTACAATAGTCCATGGAAGACATGGAAGAGTAACTAGTTTACTGCTTTAGGAAGCAGCTGAAAGGTTTCGCAATATTAGTGGATTGGCGATGCACTGCACACAATGAAAGATGAGCAGCATCTGTCTAGCCAATCCTTCACACTGGCCCACAGGGAGAGCAGCCTTGTAACAGCAAAGCCTCCATGAATACAGCAAAGCCTCCATGAATACCAATTTAGCCCAATGGATTCAACAGCCTTCGCGAGTACATCACAGAGGAATTTATGAGAATATGTCTCCTTTCCATATTAATAACTTGCAGGCAGGAGGAGCTCCCAACCACAGAGGAGCTCCTAAGGGAACCATGCTGAACTGGAGAGGCATAAATCAGACCATCACACCCTTGCTGAGAGGCCTGCCTGGTTGGTTGACTGACTGGCTACTTGGATGAGACTGTCCTGGTTGGTTTAATCCCTAGTTGACTGACTGTAGCGTAGCCATTTACCTGACATTATCCTCAGGCTCTGGCTCGCTGTCACTGTCCTCGGCTTTCCGCTTCATACCCCGGCCATCCTGCCCATCACTGCTTCCTGCCTGGACAAAACACACATCCTTACAAATAATTATACCTAAACCATCTGGCAGCAGATCGGTTTCTACCAATTGGGGACAGATTTTCATTCAAATATTCTAAAATCCACATAGAACAAATATGTACATGTCCCTCCAGAGGTCTTTCCATTAGACTATTGTGCATAAATTACTTTGGCGCTTAAGTTAATGTACTGAATAAAAACAGTTTAATGCATTTCCAGCTCTACCTATGTGTTTCTCAAAAACTTGCGATAAATAGCATACTTGCCCAATTATAAGAAAATAAAACATTCAGTTAATGTGTGCTGACCTTCACCTTTGCCACACTTCATTCATGTGCAAATATCTCAGGCTATTTTTCCTCATACATTTAAGTAACAAAGGCATATTGAAGAGGCATTAAGAGCTTCAGAATATACATGAATAAAAATATAAACTAGCCCAGACCAGCATCAAAAAAACATGGAAATGTGTACTGCGCTCACACTTGAGGTACATATAAACGCTTGAACATGGACAAAAGTCCTCCACCACATTTGATCAATAAAAGACATGTAAAATTCTAGGCCAGTTTACAAATCACTATAAAACAGAAGGTTCTCAGTGGAGGCATACCTGGCCACCATTCTTCATCATGGCTTTTAGGGATTGCGCAGCATCCTGAAATAAAAATACATCTTTAAATACCTATAAATTGTACAAGTGTCCTATATCGCCCTAACACCTCAACATTCGTATAGATGTTCACTGTGCAGAGAGCTTGCGAGGAAGCATCTCATTGTACTGGGTACACTACACTGTATCCTGTGCATATGGCAACGTTGGATTTTAGTGGATAATAGGTGTTTTTTTCTTGCACCGTTGACCAGAAGCAATATCCCCCTGATAAGCCCCCCATCATACCTTGTTGTGCTGGTCCCTGCCTTGCATCCTCATGTCGAAGGCTTGGTGTCGGGCGTTCTGCACAACCCCAGGTCTGCCTCTGCCGCCAAGGGCCTGGGGGGCGAACTGACCAGCGGTCATGTAGGCTGGGCCCTGCTGCTGAGCCTAGGAAACACACAACTTATCATTTAGTTTAACGATAGCTAGTCAGTTGTACAACTGAAATGCGTCATTCGCATTTAACCCTGATTCAGAGAGGTGGGGGGGGTTGCCTTAATCGATATCCACGTCATTGGCGCAGTTGTTGTCTGGTATTAACTGCCTTGCCCAGAGGCAGAATGACAAGATTATTACCGTGTCGGTTCAGGGATTCAATCCAGCAAACGTTTACTGGTTACTGGCTTAACACTCCTACCCCCCAGGCTACCTGCTGGCCCCAGGTTTAAGAGTCTGTGAAATTGGCCTATAAAGTCACTGGTTTCACAAATCTTGCACACACACGTTTGGTTTCCGAGATCTAAAAATCTGCCATTGTCCAAAAAAGCAAATAAGACTACTGGCATACAATACAGCAGACCTCAAGGGCCACAGTTGTGCACCCCTGATTTAAAACATCTATTAAGGGAAGGTTTCGAACAATACACAGCGCTACCACATTGACAATATAAATCAGAACAAATGAAAAATAGTTTAATTGCCCATTGAAATAAATGGCCTTGCATGCATACTCATAACTCCTTACCTTCATGTTTTCTTAGAATTAAGTTCATCCAAAACATATTGTCAAGGAAATGAGAATGCATTCAACCATACAGTTCAAAGTCAAGCTACAATAAAATAGCACAATCCACTTCACTTACCTTCATTCTCTTCTTTTTGTCCTTATTCCTTCGCTTGAATCCCTCCTACAAGACAAACTTCATTTACACAAACAGTCAACTGGAAAAGTTACAGAACAGTGATTAACCGCAACTAAAATTGGCATCAGCTAAAATATCTTAAAATGACAGCTGAGTGTCTGACAAATACCCACTCGAAAAGACAATTTATAAAACACCCAAGCCATGATTCATGTAAATCCTATGGAAAATCTCCCACCCCTCAGTTTAACAAAGGAAGAAAATGATCTATTGAAGAGGAATAATTCCCCGCGGAAAGCTTCTGCTTCCAACTTCCATCTTACATCGTCCTCTTTGCGCTTCTTGAAGATGTTGTCCTCAGCCACGCCGATGGCCTGCATGATCAACTCAACACTCTCCAATTTGACAAAACCATTCTCTGTGATGTAGCCCTGTGAGCAGAGAAAGACCATGTTAAGGCTATGAACCTGGGCAAGGAAGAAAGTCAGGACAGCTTTAAGGGCCAGTTTCCCAGACACAGATTAAGCCTAGTACTGGACTAAACAACTATTCCAATAGAGAAATTACACAGAACATGTATTTTCATCCAGGACTAGGCTTAATCTGTGTTTGGCAAACTGACCCAACGGCTTCTGGGGTGGGGGATTCTAAGTAACGTCGCCTAAGAAACCATGTGAGACAGTCATAACCAAGCCTACACAGAGAATACTTACTCCAGTCTTGTGCACGACGTCTTTGTAGATGCCCACCAGTCGATCTATCGCACCCTCTCTGAAGGACACATGGAACATACCATCAATAATTGAAAAGTATGGAAACAGCAAGAATGTATTTTTGTCAAGGTGTTTACAAGACGATAAACTTCATCTCGGTTCCGCCAGGTTTACCTAATCTCTAAGGACGGTAAGTGAGGCAGGAAATCATTGCCAACAAAGAAGCACATGAAGACCCAGTCGTCGACAGTCCTCTCAAAGTCAAAGGGAAAGGGCAGACTGGCCATTGTCAGCTCTCGCTCCAGGTACTATAGGAAAAGGAAGCATGAAAAGGAAACTGATTAAATTTTTTTTTTTAAAGAGATCTCATTTCGATCTGAAATGTAATGTTCATTTCTCTACCATAAGCCGTCTGTCAGTAATAAAGCCCTTTTGTGGAGAAAACTCATTCTGATTGGCTGGGCCTGGCTGCCAAGTGGGTGGGCCTATTGCTGCACCCCTGCCCAGTCATGTGAAATCCATAAATTAGGGCCTGATGAATTCATTTCAATAGATTGATTTCCTTATATGAACTGTAACTCAACAAAATCTTTGAAATTGTTGTATTCATATTTTTGTTCAGTATAGTTACATGACCATAAATATAATTAATAGGCTTTTTTGGAAATTCTAAGACGTCAGACAGAACGTACCTCGCGCAAAACGCACAGCCTGATGAATATGAACTCCTGTTCAGAAGCCGGCATAGTGTCTGCAAACTCATCATGCTGCAATAAGAACACATTATTAGTCATAATTGCTCATAAAACGGAGAACAAATGTATTGTACACTTTTTGGGGGGCGGTTTACTGAGCACAGATTAAGCGTAGGCTTGAACGGTAAACCAAACTCAATGGAGAATCTCCATTGAAAATGCTTTTTAGTTTAAGACTAGGCTTAGTCTGCCTGTGAAAATGGCCCTTAGAAGGATACGTTAGCATTTTATCTACTTCCTCAGTCAGATGAACTCGTGATAATTCAATTTGTGTCCGTGTCCAGTATGAAGGAAGTTAGAGGTAGTTTAGCAAGCCAATGCTAAGTAGCATTAGCGCAATGACTGGAAGTCTATGGGTATGTGGTAGATTCTCCATTGAGATGGGGTCAATTCCAAATGTAATTTGAAAATCCAATTAAATTCTTGATTTCCCCCATGAAGTGGAGAACTTAAGTGGAATTAAATTAGAATTTACAGAATGAAAAGTTACAGAATTGGAAGGGACCTCTTAATTTTTATTTAAAAAAAAAATCAGAATGATAGAAACATTTAATCTTTGGAATTTAAATTAAATATTTGTACATTTCCCAGTTAATGGTATGAATGCACATGGTATAAAACATTCACTGTAGGATTTGAATAATTTCAACCTGCATTCCTATATTTCCAGCATAGCTAGGCTGTCTCTAGTGTAACATGCTCAGACCGAAGGAAATTAATTCCAATTTGTGTAATTGTTAGGGATAATATTGAATTGAGAATGTAAATATTGGAATTTACCCAACATTGGAATTCAGAGGAATTTGATTCTCAGAATGCAAAGACTGACCTGGAATTTTAATTTAATAAAATTTACAGGGAGAGAATTGAATGAGGAATTGACCCCAACCTTAATGTCTATAAAGTAAATGTACCTCTCCCTGTTTCTCCCTGGCCACTCCCTGGCAATCCTTGATCTCATGGCCTTTCTGTCCACACATAGCACAGGGCCTAGGCTGGTTGGGCTTGAACTCTTCTCTGATGATGGTGAAATTGGGCTCGTGAGTGGCAAGACCCAGCATGATCAGGTCAGCTAGGGAAATGAACAGAAGATGCCAGCCAAATAAAAAAAAATACAATTGGAAGTGAAGAGGAAATTCAGTAACTCTGTTTGGACAGTGGTAGTTGATGAAAAAGCTTCTTTGTTGTTCAAATGTAAAACCAATGATTTTCAGCCCTAGACCTTGATCAGGGTTTTTGTGAAAACAGAAAATCTTGAAATACAGTGGAAGGCAGAAAACAGCTCTGAAGTACTGCGTTTTATACATGTACTGTCATCAGGAACAATGAACTCAGGTTTCTAAGGCTTTATGTTAATTCAATTACCTAGTCCACATGAGCCAAGCATGCATTATTATCTACATGTGTCATTAATATACACGTACAATAGCATGATTTATCCATTTGAGGGGAGTGAAGCTTCACCCAAAATGGCACCCTTTTCCCAGCATAGTGCACTACTTTTGACCAGAGCCTTATGTGCCCTGGTCAAAAATAGTGCACTATATATAGGGAATAGGATGTAATTTGGGACAGGCTGAATGCATCAGGCTCCTCTTCAAGCTAATTACATGCAATATTTTCCCTCTTTTGTCTACCAAGGGCATCATGAACCATTGAATGACTGAAGCTTTTATCTATCATGTCCTGCATAATTTCACCCATTTAAAACTAACTGGCCATTAATATAGCAGGACAATAAGGCCAGCAGAAAACAGAGAAGCCCTATCCTCTAACAAAATCCAAGGTTGGAGAGTTGCAACTAATGTTGCCAAACTTTTAAACAAGTGCAAGAACATTTTTATATTCACTATATCGATAACCATTTAGCAAAGCATCGCCTGCAGTTACGGTGCGTAACTAAATCCTTTGCCGTCGTTTTAGAAAAACAAACATACGTTATCACGGTCACCCACAGGTCTTTTGCCCATCTGGCTCAATAAGGTAACATTGTGTGCCCTACAATTATTAACAACCATTTATCAAATCCTGAATAGGTATCTTTGTGCATTTAGAAGCCTTCTAGCTGGTTTGACAAGTCTTTCCTACAGTAAATGTGAGATCTAATTTGCATCATGTCTGCATTTATCATGCACTCTCATAATTCATCAATACTATGAAGGATACACGAAGCACAGCTTTTTGGAAGAGTTCTTGCCATTGATGCTCAATTTTCTCCCATTCTGTTGGTTACTCTTTACTACAGAGACCATTGTGGTGCAAAGCTTACCGTCAGCTCCACAAAGACAGTGGTGTGTGTTGGGGTCGTGGTGGGGTTGAGCTGTATAAAAAAAATATAAAAAAGATAAACGCATCATTACATATAGTTATCTTACACACGATTGCAGAGTTTGTACTAAGATGGAAGGCCATTTGTGACTTTGTAATATGCCTGTGATTTCAGCCAAGTATGTCACAAATGACCTTCAAAATGGTCAACAATTTCATATTGAAAACTATCTTGACTCCTACCTCTCTGCCGTCTAATATAGTCCATGATCTTATGCTCCCCCTCACCAGGGACACTGGCATCAGACAAGATTACCTAGAATGAACAACAAAAGCTGTCATTTGAGCAATATTGAATGCATATGACAGTGTCAGACATGACCTTTGTTTGATTTCCAAGAAAATATGTACTTCTTGACTGAGTAGAACAGACCAACACGTAAAAAAGCAAGCTTTGACATGGTAAAAATTAAAGAGCACCAATGCATTAGAAATTGTTGGTGTCTTTTTCCACAGATGCCATCACCTTTTTGGAATAACACCTACTGTAATGTTACGCCATCCAGGGTCATTACTGAGTCTGTCTGCAACGTAGTAACGGAGACACTTTGCAAGGTTGTCCATGAACTCTGTGCCCTGGAGATGATTTTCAAATGAACAATAATTAATTTTCAGACAGTCTTCACAACTTTGCAGGTTCACAAAAAGAGCTGGTCCAAAAGTACCAGGGGCAAGTTCTTCTGCACTGTTAAAGTAACTGTCCAGTGTTTGCAGATTTCTAGGAAATACGACCGATAGTCAAATAATTCATACATACACATATATATATACATATATATATATATACACACACTGCTCAAAAAATAAAGGGAACACTTAAACAACACAATGTAACTCCAAGTCAATCACACTTCTGTGAAATCAAACTGTCCACTTAGGAAGCAACACTGATTGACAATAAATTTCACATGCTGTTGTGCAAATGGAATAGACAACAGGTGGAAATTATAGGCAATTAGCAAGACACCCCCAATAAAGGAGTGGTTCTGCAGGTGGTAACCACAGACAACTTCTCAGTTCCTATGCTTCCTGGCTGATGTTTTGGTCACTTTTGAATGCTGGCGGTGCTTTCACTCTAGTGGTAGCATGAGACGGTGTCTACAACTCACACAACTGTCTCAGGTAGTGCAGCTCATCCAGGATGGCACATCAATGCGAGCTGTGGCAAGGTTTGCCGTGTCTGTCAGCGTAGTGTCCAGAGCATGGAGGCGCTACCAGGGGACGGGCCAGTACATCAGGAGACATGGAGGAGGCCGTAGGAGGGCAACAACCCAGCAGCAGGACCGCTACCTCCGCCTTTGTGCAAGGAGGAGCAGGAGGAGCACTGCCAGAGCCCTGTAAAATGACCCCCAGCAGGCCACAAATGTGCGTGTGTCTGCTCAAACGGTCAGAAACAGACTCCATGAGGGTGGTATGAGGCCCAACGTCCACAGGTGGGGGTTGTGCTTACAGCCCAACACCATGCAGGACGTTTTTCATTTGCCAGAGAACACCAAGATTGGCAAATTCGCCACTGGCGCCCTGTGCTCTTCACAGATGAAAGCAGGTTCACACTGAGCACATGTGACAGACGTGAGTCTGGAGACGCCGTGGAGAACGTTCTGCTGCCTGCAACATCCTCCAGCATGACCGGTTTAGCGGTGGGTCAGTCATGGTGTGGGGTGGCATTTCTTTGGGGGGCCACACAGCCCTCCATGTGCTCGCCAGAGGTAGCCTGACTGCCATTAGGTACAGAGATGAGATCCTCAGACCCCTTGTGAGACCATATGCTGGTGCGGTTGGCCCTGGGTTCCTCCTAATGCAAGACAATGCTAGACCTCATGTGACTGGAGTGTGTCAGCAGTTCCTGCAAGAGGAAGGCATTGATGCTATGGACTGGCCCGCCCGTTCCCCAGACCTGAATCCAATTGAGCACATCTGGGACATCATGTCTCGCTCCATCCACCAACGCCACGTTGCACCACAGACTGTCCAGGAGTTGGCGGATGCTTTAGTCCAGGTCTGGGAGGAGATCCCTCAGGAGACCATCCGCCACCTCATCAGGAGCATGCCCAGGCGTTGTAGGGAGGTCATACAGGCACGTGGTGGCCACACACACTAGTGAGCCTCATTTTGACTTGTTTTAAGGACATTACATGAATGTTGGATCAGCCTGTAGTGTGGTTTTCCACTTTAATTTTGAGTGTGACTCCAAATCCAGACCGCCATGGGTTGATAAATTTTATTTCCATTGATAATTTGTATGATTTTGTTGTCAGCACATTCAACTATGTAAAGAAAAAAGTATTTAATAAGAATATTTAATTCATTCAGTTCTAGCATGTGTTATTGTAGTGTTAGGACACACCTACTCATTCAAGGGTTTCTCTTACTTTTTACTATATCGTAGAATAATAGTGAAGACATCAAAACTGTGAAATAACACATACAGAATCATGTAGGAACCAAATAAATGTTAAACAAATCTAAATATATTTTATATTTGAGATTCTTCAAAGTAGCCACCCTTTGCCTTGATGTCGGCTTTGCACACTTGGCATTCTCTCAACCAGCTTCAAGAGATAGTCAAATGGAATACATTCCAATTAACAGGTGTGCCTTGTTAAACATTTATTTGTGGAATTTCTTTCCTTCTTAATGCGTTTGAGCCAATCAGTTGTGTTGTGACAAGGTAGGGTGGTATACAGAAGATAGACCTATTTGGGAGAAGAACAAGTCCATATTATGGTAAGAACAGTTCAAATAAGCAAAGAGAAACGACAGTCCGTCATTACTTTAAGACATGCAGTGCAGTCGCAGAAACGATCAAGCTCTATGATGAAACTCTTCTCATGAGGCCCGCCACAGGAAAGGAAGACCCAGATACCTCTGCTGCAGAGGATACGTTCATTAGTTACCAGCCTCAAATTGCAGTCCAAATAAATGCTTCACAGAGATCATGTAACGACACATCAACATCAACTGTTCAGAGGAGACTGTGTGAATCAGACCTTCATGGTCGAATTTCTGCAAAGAAACCACAACTAAAGGACACCAACAAGAAGAAGAGACTTGCATGGACCAAGAAACATGAGCAATGGACATTAGACCGGTGGAACTCTGTCCTTTGGTCTGATAAATCCAAATTTGAGAATTTTGGTTTCAACCGCTTTGTCTTCGTGAGAAGCAGAGTAGGTGAACGGATGATCTTTGCATGTGGTTCCCACCGTGAATGGGTCCCCTTGTCCCCCCAACTTTGTTATATACCCTTTGTTGGCAATGACAGAGGTCAAACGTTTTCTGTAAGTCTTCACAAGGTTTTCACACACTGTTGCTGGTATTTTGGCCCATTCCTCCATGCAGATCTCCTCTAGAGCAGTGATGTTTTGGGGCTGTTGCTGGGCAACACAGACTTTCAACTCCCTCCAAAGATTTTCTATGGGGTTGTGATCTGGAGACTGGCTTGGCCACTCCAGGACCTTGAACTGCTTCTTACGAAGCCACTCCTACGTTGCCCGGGCGGTGTGTTTAGGATCATTGTCATGCTGAAAGACCCAGCCACGTTTCATCTTCAATGCCCTTGCTGATGGAAGGAGGTTTTCACTCAAAATCTCACGATACATGGCCCCATTCATTCTTTCCTTTACACGGATCAGTCGTCCTGGTCCCTTTGCAGAAAAACAGCCCCAAAGCATGATGTTTCCACCCCCATGCTTCACAGTAGGTATGGTGTTCTTTGGATGCAACTCAGCATTCTTTGTCCTCCAAACATGACGAGTTGAGTTTTTACAAAAAGTTATATTTTAGTTTCATCTGACCATATGACATTCTCCCAATCTTCTTCTGGATCATCAAAATGCTCTCTAGCAAACTTCAGACGGGCCTGGACATGTACTGGCTTAAGCAGGGTGACACGTCTGGCACTGCAGGATTTGAGTCCCTGGCGGCGTAGTGTGTTACTGATGGTAGGCTTTGTTACTTTGGTCCCAGCTCTCTGCAGGTCATTCAGTAGGTCCCCCATGTGGTTCTGGGATTTTTGCTCACCGTTCTTGTGATCATTTTGACCCCACGGGGTGAGATCTTGCGTGGAGCCCCAGATCGAGGGAGACTATCAGTGGTCTTGTATGTCTTCCATTTCCTAATAATTGCTCCCACAGTTGATTTCTTCAAACCAAGCTGCTTACCTATTGCAGATTCAGTCTTCCCAGCCTGGTGCAGGTCTACAAATTCTGGTGTCCTTTGACAGCTCTTTGGTCTTGGTCATAATGGAGTTTGGAGTGTGACTGTTTGAGGTTGTGGACAGGTGTCTTTTATACTGATAACAAGTTCAAACAGGTGCCATTAATACAGGTAACGAGTGGAGGACAGATGAGCCTCTTAAAGAATAAGTTACAGGTCTGTGAGAGCCAGAAATCTTGCTTGTTTGTAGGCGACCAAATACTTATTTTCCACCATAATTTGCAAATAAATTCATTAAAAATCCTACAATGTGATTTTCTGGACTTTATTTTCTCATTTTGTCTGTCATAGTTGAAGTGTACCTATGATGAAAATTACAGGCCTCTCATCTTTTTAAGTGGGGGAACTTGCACAATTGGTAGCTGACTAAATACTTTTTTACCCCACTGTATATGCAAAATAACAACTTTTCTGCATTGCAATGGTCTGGACATGCTAGAGGTCGACTGATTAATTAGGACCGATTTCAAGTTTTCATAACAATTGGAAATCGGTATTTTTGGACACCGATTTGGCCATTTAAAAATATATATATATGTTTACACCTTTATTTAACTAGGCAAGTCAGTTAATTAAGAACACATTAACTGGGTTAACTGCCTTGTCCAGGGGCAGAACGACAGATTTTTACCTTGTCAGCTCCGGGATTCAATCTTGCAACCTTACGGTTAACTAGTCCAACGCTCTAACCACCTGCCTCTCATTGCACTCCATGAGGAGCCTGCCTGTTACGTGAATGCAGCAGAAGCCAAGGGAAGTTGCTAGCTAGAATTAAACTTACCTTTTCAAAAAAAATCTATCAATCATAATCACTAGTTAACTACACATGGTTGATGATATTACTAGTTTATCTAGTGTGTCCTGTGTTGCATATAATCGATGCAACGCAAGGGGTTGATTTAACAAAAGCGCATTCGCGAAAAAAGCACAACCGTTGCACGACTGTACCTAACCATAAACACCAATACCTTTCTTAAAATCAATACACAGAAGTATATATTTTTAAACCTGCATATTTAGCTAAAAGAAATCCAGGTTAGCAGGCAATATTAACCAGGTGAAATTGTGTCACTTCTCTTGCGTTCATTGCACGCAGAGTCAGGGTATATGCAACAGTTTGGGCAGCCTGGCTCATTGCGAACTAATTTGCCAGAATTTTACATAATTATGACATAACATTGAAGGTTGTACAATGTAACAGGAATATTTAGACTTAGGGATGCCACCCGTTAGATAAAATACAGAACGGTTCCGTATTTCACTGAAATAATAAATGTTTTGTTCTTGAAATGATAGTTTCCAGATTCAACCATATTAATGACCAAAGGCTTGTATTTCTGTGTGTTACTATGTTATAATGAAGTCTATGATTTGATAGAGCAGTCTGACTGAGCGATGGTAGGCACCAGCAGGCTCGTAAGCATTCATTCAAACAACACTTTCGTGCGTTTTGCCAGCAGCTCTTCGCAAGCACAGCGCTGTTTATGACTTCAAGCCTATCAACTCCTGAGATTAGGCTGGTGTAACCGATGTGAAATGGCTAGCTAGTCACGCTAATAGCGTTTCAAACGTCACTCGCTCTGAGACTTGGAGTGGTTGTTCCCCTTGCCCTATAATTATGACATTATTGACTTTTTTGGTCCTCCAATAATCGGTATCGATTTAGAAAAACCATAATCGGTTGACCTCTAGGGCATACCACAACTGAATGGTGTGGGCGTGTACCGTATATTCGTGCAAGAGGAGGGTGACATCATCTTCTATTTTTTTAATATATATTTTTTTAACTAGGCAAGTCAGTTAAGAACAAATTCTTATTTTCAATGACGGCCTAGGAAGAGTGGGTTAACTGCCTGTTCAGGGGCAGAACGACAGATTTGTACCATGTCAGCTCGGGGGTTTGAACTTGCAGCCTTCCGGTTCCTAGTCCAACGCTCTAACCACTAGGCTACCCTGCCGCCCCATGAGGAAAGCAAGCATTTTTTTAAAGTGTTTCTGTAATTTATGCTTTGGCCACAAATACGAGTGTATGATGACTCAACATTATCTGAGTAGGAGTTAATAAATTATTACATTTTTAAAAGTAAGACTTTCACTGAACAGTTACTTTAAGATATTGGTGACAGAAATACAGCCTTAAAAAAAGCCTCATACTTACTGGGGTGATACAGTTGCTGTCAAATCTCTCCTTGATTTCAACCGGTGGAAGATACCCTCCTAAAATGTGAAGATAGGTAGAAAAAAAGTTGTATATATTTAGTATGCAATTCTGTTAGGGAAAATAATTGTAATTAAATAAGTGTTTAACAAAGACTCCCATCTAAAGACTATTGGAAGGGTAAGAAAACCTCTGAAAATATATGCACCTTTCCCAAGGATCTCCTCTCGGATGCGTGATTTCTCCTCAACCAGTTCCACTCCTTCCTTAGAAGCACGGAATCGCCTGGAGCGCTGCTGGTTCATTTTGGCGCGAGGGGCCTGTTCAGAGATAAACAAGGACATATGTATAACAAATTGCTTTGTACAGAACTGTAGAAAATCTAAATAGGGATTCATATGTTATTCTCTCATGAAAAGAAAGCAGCAGAATTTACCACTCCATCAATAGCCATGTAGAGAACCCTTCTGGGTCGCACAATATTGAAGAGCCGATCCATGTACTCAAAGATGGCAACCATCATTTCATCTTCATTTTTGGGTGCAGCCCTGTGAAAGTGAAGTAGAGTTTGAGGGTTTATACTACATTATCCCCACAATTCATGGTAATATACAAGAGTACCACCAATACCATGGGCCCTGGTCAAAAGTAATGCACTATAAAGGGAATAGGGTGTCATTTGGGACAAAGTCACATTCTATTTAATTATGTTAGTAAGACTAACTTGTCTTCAGGATGTGTACAGGGGTGAATGATCCCATTCATGTCCAAGTACAAATTGTCAAACTCCACTTCATTTGGATTCGGTTTGCTGGTATCAACAGGAATTCGTACCCCATTACATTCCTTGGACTAGGAGTAAAAGGGAAAAATAATTAAACATTATTCCTATTATCAAATGCATGTCTGTTTATGTACTGTTGCAATGACGCAACTAATATAAATAAGGTGGTTAGCGAGATTTAACGTTACTTGGTTATGCATTAGATTCCGTAACACACCAAGTCAAAACATTGGCGGGCTGTCTCGCATCTGCTTGTTCGCAAACCAATGGAATACGAACTCCACACTTGCGTAACACAGGCAGAAAGGCTCTGCACACGAGTTTCTGTGTCAATCACTGCAAGTAGCATAGCTAACGTTAGCTATCTAACTGCGTGCATGCCATACATTGTTGTTCATTCAATCGACAAATTATATAATATGCTCTGCTAGCTATGTCGTTGAAAAGAGAACATTATGAAAACTAACTATTTTAATATCTAAAGTGCGATAAGGTTAGTACATGCTAGATGTACTATGAAATAAAGGGCACAATTATTACACGGTCTTAAATACGCAACACACTAGCTAACGTTAGCTACCTACAAACACGTACCCTCTCCTCAGTACAATGGACAACAATTGTAGAATATTTCCGACTCAACCAACGAAAAAATGCGGGGACTCCCATCTCCCGTAGTATTACAATACGCTACACACAACTATAAATTATTATATAGATTTAAATTTATTTAGTTTAAAAAAACGACTGTAGAAATAGCCGTTTTGCTAGCTACGCGTTAACAAATAAACTCATGGCAACGGTTGATATCCGGGTTATGCTGTTTTCATCTTCCGGGAGCAATTGTGTGCAGGACAGGAGTCGAACAGCGCCCCATCGCGAATTCAAACAACGAGAAGGCCGATGAGGTATTCAATTCTGAAACATTCCAATTCTGCGATCATAACTAAGTGAGAAGGTAGTATTTATTTACAATATATTATTGGGAAATATCCACTTGGATGACCCTCCAACTGGTAATTACTAGTGGTAAACTCATCTATCATGCTGGTTTCAGATGCTCGTGGGAAATGGGAAACTGGGAGTGGTAAGTCCAACATGATTGTGGTCAAGTACTTTTAAAGTCAGAACAATTATTCAACCAATAAGATTTTAGTTAGCTTGATTATCCATAGTTTGGTTGTAATTGTCAAAAACGTATTTGTCAAATCAAAAACTTTTTTTGACCAATGGGTCAAACAATGCGAATTGTTTAAATAACCTCTAAGAACCAATATTCCAAACCTCAGGCCTCTTATAATTCGTTCAAACATTGTTTTTATCCTTGTAGGATGGCCAAAATTAGGGTGTTAAAATATATTTTTATTTCAATGGAGGCCAGAGAAAATAAGTGGTCAAAAATAATGAAAATTGTGCAGCATCCGGTCAGCTAAACTGGATGCTGTGTGAGAATGAAGGCTGCCTGACAGGCTCACTTTCCCATTGAACCCCTCTTGTCGAATCCGCTGGACAGAAAACAATATAGAGGTAAGATAGATATGGACTGAGACAAAACCTTTTACATTGAATTCACTTCTTGTCATGCTAATTTTTATTTTTGCAAACCACAGAAACAACTTCGAAGACGACCACCACAAAATGTAAAATTCTCAAAAGTTGTGGGTGGGAAAGCTGTACCTCTCAGTCAACATTGCTCAGTGCTTATTATCGGATGTATTACATGCAGACCGGACATGTCGCGTGTGCGAGCGTCGCAAAATAAATGTAGAAATCCATGTTATTCAATTATTGCACCCATACTGCTCACGCGCGCCAACGAGCGTCTGCGTTACCAAGGGCTAAAATAGAAGTCAGTTCTATTTCTGACGCAGATCGCACTGCAAGTCCTGCCTCTCCCATCTCCTCATTTGTTTATAGAAGCAGGTACCCACGTGCCATCTCCTCATTGGTTATACCCATGTGGGTGATTGAAAGATGAACTGTGTTGCCGGTAGTCGTGGTAATACAATGAAAGTTTAGATGCGATCACCATATAAGTTAAACGATTAAAAAGCCTGGAAGGAGGAGAGATGACTAGAAATAATTCGGTTGGCCGTTTGTGTTAATTAATTGTCGGAGTAGAGGTCCTTGTGCATTTCAGGTAAAATAACAACTCAATGTTTATATCCCAGGACAAATTAGCTAGCAACAGCAAGTTAGCTAAATAGGACAAATTAACGTTAGCTAGCAAGTGCCAGCTAACTAGCTAAATTGCCATACATGTTTAATGCTTTTCGACCTGTCCCCAAATTAATATAATTGGTTCAGAGTTTCTTTTGATATTTTAACCTGCGTGTCGTGATCACGTTTGGTGTGGGGGGGGCAAAATACATTTATGCACGATGGCGCACGCGCGCAGCCGGTTTGGGTTCCGTGTTAGGTTATGAAATCTGACTTTTTGCATATACTCTTAATTAAATGTTAGCGAGAGGCCCCACTGAATGATTCAGAACCTGAATAATCATTTGTCTTGGTAAAATTGGGGAAAAGGAAGTAAGAAACTGGGAAGTGGTAAGTCCGACATGATTGTGTTCAAGTACTTTTGAAGTAGATGGTGCCGGAGGGTAGGGCTGCCGTCTTATCGGCTCTTAACCAACCATACTGTTTTTTTTTGCGTTGTTCGTAACTTGTTTTGTACATAATGTTGCTGCTACCGTCTCTTACAACCGAAAAGATCTTCTGGACATCAGAACTGGGATTACTCACCTCAAATTCGACGAGGAGTTCTTCTTCAATGAGTCAGACGCGAGGGATATACTACGGACACCCGACCAGGTTCAGATCTGCTAGCTAACGTTCAATTGCTGAAAATAAATGGGACGAACTGAAAGCACGTATATCCTACCAATGGGACATTAAAAACTGGAATATCTTATGTTTCACCGAGTCATGGCTGAACGACGACATTAAGAACATACAACTGGCGGGGTAAACACTCTTCTATCTGCAGGACAGGACAGCAGCCTCTGGTAAGACACGGGGCGGGGGCCCATGTATATTTGTAAACAATAGCTGGTGCACGATATCTAAGAAAGTCTCAGGGTTTTGTTCGCCTGATGTAGAGTATCTCATGATAAGCTGCAGACCACATTATCTACTGAGAGAGTTTTAATCTGTATTTTTGTAGCTGTCTACATAACACCATAGACCGATCTGGCACTAAAACCGCACTCAATGAGCTGTATTCCGCCATAAGCAAACAGGAAAATGCTCATCCAGAGACGGCGCTCCTAGTGGCTGGGGACTTTAATGCAGGGAAACTGAAATCCGTTTTACCTAATTTCAATCAGCATTTTAAATATGCAACCAGAGGGAAAAGAATGCTAGACCACATTTGCTCCACACACAGAGACACGTACAAAGCTCTCCCTTTCCCTCCATTTGGCAAATATGACCATAACTCTATCCACCTGATTCCTGCTTACAAGCAAAAATTAAAGCAGGAAGCATCAGTGACTCGGTCTATAGAAAAGCACGACTCCAACACCATCAATAAGTTTGCTGATGATACAACAGTGGTAGGCCTGATCACAGACAGCGATGAGACAACCTATAGGGAGGAGGTCAGAGACTTGACTATGTGGTGCAAGGACAACAACCTTTCCCTCAACGTGATCTTGACAAAGGAGATGATTGTGGACTACAGGAAAAGGAGGACCGAGCACGTCCCCATTCTCATCGACGGGGCCGTTGTGGAGCAGGTTGAGAGCTTCCTTGGAGTCCACATCACCAACAAACTAACATGGTCTAAGCACACCAAGACAGTCATGAAGAGGGCACGACACAACCTATTCCCCCTCAGGAGACTGAAAAGATGTGGCATAGGTCCTCAGATCCTCAAAAGATCTTACAGCTCCACCATTGAGAGCACCCTGATGGGTTTTATCACCGCCTGGTATGGCAACTGCTCGGCCTCAGACCGCAAGTCACTACAGAGGGTAGTGCGTACAGCCCAGTACATCACCGGGGCCAAGCTTCCTGCCATCCAGGACCTCTATACCAGGCGGTGTCAGAGGAAGGCCTTAAAAATTGTCAAAGACTCCAGCCACCCTAGTCATAGACTGTTCTCTCTGCTACTGTACGGCAAGCGGTATCGGAGTGCCAAGTCTAGGTCCAAGAGGCTCCTAAACAGCTTCTACCCCCAAGCCATAAGACTCCTGAACAACTCCTTCTACCCCCCCCCCCCCCCCACACACACACACACACACGCTGCTGCTACTGTCTGTTATTATCTATGCATAGCCACTTTAATAACTCTACCTACATGTACTTAATTAACTCGGTCCCCCGCACATTGAGATATTGACCCATATATAGACCAGACCCACTATTGTTATTTACTGCTGCTCTTTTATTATTTGTTATTCTAATTTCTTACTTTTTGGGGAGGATTTCTTAAAACTGCATTGCTGTTTAACCCTCCTGTTGTGTTTGTTTCATGTTTATTGTGTTTACTGTGTTCCTGCTCCAAAATGACCGCCCCATTGTTGCTGATTATAAATCCATAATAATACATATATTTTCATCTTATGTTGTGTTAAATCTTTTCATCAACTGAAGTTATTGTGAACATTACAAGTTTTGAACTTCTATTTGCTATTCATTGCCTGTAGGCCTCACTGACCTGAGCTCATACAACTAGTTTTTTAGTACAAAAAGCATAATGTATGGATTATTTTGACTATAACAAATACTCAGATGAAACATATTGTGCTATTTATCACTGACTACTTTGTGTCAAAGTTTAACAAGGACTATCTCCTTATCAGTGTCATGATCAAAGATATGATCATGAGTCTCACATACACTATATCATTTGGTCATTGTGCTGCCACAGAATGAATTGTGAGCAAGGCCTCAAAAAAGCTTTATATACCAGAGCTGTGAGAAAAGTTCTATATATTATTGAAACAATGTTGTGATTGTTTTTGAGAATGCCAACAGGTGTGGTTCCCATTGGGGAAAGATTATATTGGGGAAAGGTTCCTGAGGGGCTTGCCATGGAAGCGATGAGATGGAGTGAGGTGTGTGCTCAAACATACATGCATGTGGGGGTCTGGGAGAGGAAGTGTGTCCATCTGATGAATGGGCATGTGCCTCAATTTTATACACTCATTTTAGTCTCACCCATTAATTTCTAATGACCAGTCATTTTTGACCTAGAACACCACAGGTGTACAAAAGTTAAATAAAACACCCAAAATTTGATGAAAATCATCCATTTGTATTTTGTGTGTTCAGATGCCCTGTGTGGACTAAATCGTGGAACCTTATGACAATCAGATTAAATGAACTACATTTTTCAGAGAAATCTTGCAAATCGTTCCAATTCGACCATTGGACTCTTCACCATCTGGCAGTCTGACGGGCGAATCTGGGTTTGGCGGATGCCAGGAGAACGCTACCTGCCAGAATACATAGTGCCAACTATAAAGTTTGGTGGAGGAGGAATAATAATCCGAGGCTGTTTTTCATGGTTCGGGCCGTTAGTTCCAGTGAATTGAAATCTTAATGCTACCGCATACTTGTGGTAACAGTTTGGGGAAGGCTCTTTCCTGTTTCAGCATGACAATGCCCCTGTGGTTCCAATCGTATGTCCACCATCCTTTTTTCCCACACAGAATTTTAGAAACACTTAAAATAAGGGCTGTGCTTCATGTAGGCTTACAGGTGTGGTTCCCATTGGGGAAAGATTATATTGGGGAAAGTTTCTCGTGACGTTTTGATAACCATTTAAATCGAGTTTTATAAACATAAAAGGAAAACGATTGAAACCATTTCCATGTTTGATGGCTAGGTTTATGGATATTATGACTCATACTGTGGTACTCTTGCTGTCCTGCCTGAGCATTTCAAAATGTAATGAGTACTTTAGGATGTCATGGAAAATGTATGGGAGTAAAAAGTGCATATTGTCTTTAGGAATATAGTGGAGTAAAAGTTGTCAAAAATATAAATAGTAAAGTAAGGTACTGATACCCCCCAAAACAACTTAATATTTTTACTTAGTTACTTTACACCACTGCTATACCCTGTCTTAACCGGTTTTAACACAATTGCAGGCAACAGTACTTTTCCGTAACAACACGTTTGTGGCATATTTTCTTCCGTTAAGAACCCACTCTCAACTTTGGTTTGTGGGCTAGGTCAGGCATTTTGCAATATTTCCTTTAATATTTGAATTGATTTGGTCCCTTTTCATTCAGGTTTGAGAAACGTTGTCCTATATATTTTGAACATATTTAGCATTAATATTCTTCAGAGAACAAAAAAATTACGTATTCCATGATTATAATAGTGCTTCTCATCTCTATTCTGAATGGTATTCTGAATGGAAATGCATCTGTGGGTTATAATAATAACGTGTTGCACCAGGATAATAGCTGCAATAGCAACACATTTTAAATAGAAAATGGGGGCTCCTCTATTCTGCATGGCCTCCTTCAGAAGAAAAAGTCCATCAGCTGTTCTACTTCAGACAGCACCGGGCTGATTTCAAGACAGTGCTATTACCACAAAGAGCTACTGATGGAAAACACTTGCCTACTCCAATTTCCCATTTCCATAAACATTCATTTTGTAGGGAATTTGATTGAGTAAGTTTTAGCCAATGATCTGAGTGTCTGAGACGGGCACACACTGAGAGGAATGGGGGAATGTGATGCAAATCACTGCAGGCATGTCAGACTCCGTGTTCTCTAACAGGTCATGTATATTTCATTGGGCCAGGCTTGGTTGGTCCAGCTTTTTAGATGTTCAAACTAACATGGATAACTTAATTTGTTAGTGACAGATGGTATTACGTTGTGTTTACACAAGCAGCCCAATTCTGATATTATTTTACTAATTGATCTTTCGACCAATCAGATCAACTATTTTGCCAATAATTGGGCAAAAGACCAGAATTGGGAAACCTGTGTAAACACAGCCTTAGGGGGCAACAGAGGTTTTCTCACATATATGCTAAAAAAAGAAATGTGATAATGGGGAATAGTAGATTTTTAAAAAAGTAGATCAATATATATATATATACATACACGTGTGCGTGTGTATGTGTATAAGTATATATGTAAATAAATATATAATATATATATATATATAAATATGAATAAAATATATAAATAATATATAAATAATATATATATACATATACAGTGGGGCAAAAAGTATTCAGTCAGCCACCAATTGTGCAAGTTCTCCCACTTATAAAGATGAGAGAGGACTGTAATTTTCATTATAAGTACACATCAACTATGACAGACAAAATGAGGAAAAAAAATTCAGAAAATCACATTGTATGAATTTTTATGAATTTATTTGTAAATTATGGTGGAAAATAAGTATTTGGTCAATAACAAAAGTTTATCTCAATACTTTGTTATATACCGTTTGTTGGCAATGACAGAGGTCAAACGTTTTCTGTAAGTCTTCACAAGGTTTTCACACACTGTTGCTGGTATTTTGGCCCATTCCTCCATGCAGATCTCCTCTAGAGCAGTGATGTTTTGGGGCTGTTGCTGGGCAACACGGACTTTCAACTCACTCCAGGACCTTGAAATGCTTCTTACGAAGCCACTCTTTCGTTGCCCGGGCGGTGTGTTTGGGATCATTGTCATGCTGAAAGACCCAGCCACGTTTCATCTTCAATGCCCTTGCTGATGGAATGAGGTTTTCGAGGGAGATTATCAGTGGTCTTGTATGTCTTCCATTTCCTAATAATTGCTCCCACAGTTGATTTCTTCAAACCAAGCTGCTTACCTATTGCAGATTCAGTCTTCCCAGCCTGGTGCAGGTCTACAATTTTGTTTCTGGTGTCCTTTGACAGCTCTTTGGTCTTGGTCATAATGGAGTTTGGAGTGTGACTGTTTGAGGTTGTGGACAGGTGTCTTTTATACTGATAACAAGTTCAAACAGGTGCCATTAATACAGGTAACGAGTGGAGGACAGAGGAGCCTCTGAAAGAAGAAGTTACAGGTCTGTGAGAGCCAGAAATCTTGCTTGTTTGTTGGTGACCAAATACTTATTTTCCACCACAATTTGCTAATAAATTCATTAAAAATCCTACAATGTGATTTTCTGGATTTTTTTCTTTCTCATTTTGTCTGTCATAGTTGAAGTGTACCTATGATGAAAATTACAGGCCTCTCTCATCTTTTTAAGTGGGGGAACTTGCACAATTGGTGGCTGACTAAATACTCTTTTGCCCCACTGTATATATATATATATATATAAAAATAGATTTTTAAATACACATTTCTTCCCTGGGATAAAACAAAGTCTGGGACCAAAATGCTCTCGAACAGCTTCTACCCCCAAGCATAAGACTTGACCAGTTAATCAAATGGCTACTTGGACAATTTGTATTGTGCCCCTTTTTTTGTTTTTGCACTGACTCTCTTGCACTGTTTCTATGCACATCCACTGCACTCCACCCACAGACTCACACCCACAGACTGCTAGGTAAAGTCCCCCCTTATCTCAGCTCGCTGGTCACCATAGCATCTCCCACCTGTAGCACACGCTCCAGCAGGTATATCTCTCTGGTCACCCCCAAAACCAATTCTTTCTTTGGCCGCCTCTCCTTCCAGTTCTCTGCTGCCAGTGACTGGAACGAACTGCAAAAATCTCTGAAACTGGAAACACTTATCTCCCTCACTAGCTTTAAGCACCAACTGTCAGAGCATCTTACAGATTACTGCACCTGTACATAGCCCACCTATAATTTAGCCCAAACAACTACCTCTTTCCCAGCTGTATTTAATTTATTTATTTATTTTGCTCCTTTGCACCCCATTATTTTTATGTCTACTTTGCACATTCTTCCATTGCAAAACTACCATTCCAGTGTTTTACTTGCTATATTGTATTTACTTTGCCACCATGGCCTTTTTTGCCTTTACCTCCCTTCTCACCTCATTTGCTCACATTGTATATAGACTTGTTTATACTGTATTATTGACTGTATGTTTGTTTTACTCCATGTGTAACTCTGTGTCATTGTATCTGTCGAACTGCTTTGCTTTATCTTGGCCTGGTCGCAATTGTAAATGAGAACTTGTTCTCAACTTGCCTACCTGGTTAAATAAAGGTGAAATAAATAAATAAATACTACATTCACACATACAGTCGTGGCCAAAAGTTTTGAGAATGACACAAATATTAATTTTCACAAAGTTTGCTGCCTCAGTTTGTATGATGGCAATTTGCATATACTCCAGAATGTTATGAAGAGTGATCAGATGAATTGCAAATAATTGCAAAGACCCTCTTTGCTATGCAAATGAACTGAATCCCCAAAAACTTTTCCACTGCATTTCAGCCCTGCCACAAAAGGACCAGCTGACATCATGTCAGTGATTCTCTCGCTAACACAGGTATGAGTGTTGACGAGGACAAGGCTGGAGATCACTCTGTCATGCTGATTGAGTTTAAATAACAGACTGGAAGCTTCAAAAGGAGGGTGGTGCTTGGAATCATTGTTCTTCCTCTGTCAATCATGGTTAACTACAAGGAAACACGTGCCGTCATCATTGCTTTGCACAAAAAGGGCTTAACAGGCAAGGATATTGCTGCCAGTAAGATTGCACCTAAATCAACTATCGGATCATCAAGAACTTCAAGGAGAGCGGTTTAATTGTTGTGAAGAAGGCTTCAGGGCGCCCAAGAAAGTCCAACAAACGCCAGGACAGTCTCCTAAAGTTCATTCAGTTGTGGGATCGGAGCACCACCAGGTACAGGGATTGGACTGCTGAGGACTGGGGTAAAGTCATTTTCTCTGATGAATCCCCTTTCTGATTGTTTGGGGCATCTGGAAAAAAGCTCATCAAATCTGTCATACTTTTTAACTCTAAATTGTTGGGTAAGCACTTCACAATAAAGTCTACACCTGTTGTATTCGGTGCATGTGACAAATAGAATTTCATTTGCGGTGATCAATTTATATCAACAATTTGTTAAAGGCAGTTGTTGCAAGAGAATCATAAAGATATTTGTACTTTCAACAAAACACTTGATAATGCACTTTACAGAGGGCAGAGATACTTGTACTTCACAGATTACCTTATTATGAGCAAAATATCACAGTCAAAATACAAAGGCAAAAAGTAACATGTCCATGACGAAGTTCTAGAGAAATTTGATAATTTCCATTAGACAATAACACAGTGGTGTTGCTCTCAGTGACCCAACTGGTTTGGATTGCCATGGAGACCGTTTTCAAACTGATGTCAGACAGAGGGAGAGGGCCCTCCTCTGGTTCTTCTCAGTCATTGTAACCAGTGGAATGTCAAGCCTATAGTTTAGAACCATGTCCACCTTCGCCTCCTCTGTGATTTGGCCTTTCCCTTCTAATTTCTAGAGACCCAAAACACTTGGAGGAGAAAAGTCCAGGCAGAAATGACTGCGAGCGGCTTTAACTGGTAAGACCTGGAAAAACTTGCCCTCGAACTGAGTGAGATGGAGGTCATTTTATCAATGGCCTACGCTCCTTGTAGGAGCTAAGGGCTTAAAGGGCGACTGCACTTTTTGATTTGGCCTCATTTTTAAGATTGCCCATTAAGAAATCATAGTGGCCTTGACTGATGCCAAACCAGAGTTGTTTTGGAGGTGTGGTTTGTTGCATAGAAATAGAATGACTAGAATGGGCATCTCCATTCAATTCAATGATGGCATAATGGTTGTACAGGTGACCATTGCGAGTGTACCCATAGGAGCAAAGCAGGAAGTAAAACCAGGCAGTTTACCCATCAATCTTGAGCTTAAAAATGTCAATATCTTTTCAAACGGCACACCAGTGTTATTAAAAGTCGGTACAGTGTGGTCAGCAAAAATATGATCCTTTTTTTTGGGGGGGGGGGGACATCATAAAGAGTACAGATTATTGTATGGGACAGTATAAACACATTTGTTTTAAAGATAATTAGAAAACATTTTTTTTTTGAGTAAATGTATTTATTGGTTTGTTTTTATTTTGACTTGAGATGAAAATGCAATGAATTGAAGGTTGTTTGTTGATGTAAACATTTTGGGGTGGGATTGCATTAAATACTTGGGGTAAAAATGGGGTCCCCAGACATTCTGGCAGAAAAAATGGTTCCCCCGCTGAAAATGTTTGAGTACAACTGTGTAAAGTACACAAATGTAAAGAGAACTAGATAAACAATTATTCCTGAAATTGTACAAAACAACAATAGCAATACAATTTTTACCAAATCAACACAAACTATTTTTATGTCTCTGTGTCCAGTATGAAGGAATTTAGATTTAGTTTCGTAAGCCAATAGTATTAGGGCAATGACTGGAAGTCTATGGGTATCTGCATAGTAGAAACAAAACAATGCTATCCACGAGTTCCTCTGACTTTAGGGAAGTAGATCATCCTTAAGTATCCCTTTAGTCATAAATGAAAGATGAAGATTCAGTTCTCACCATACTATGAGTTATAGGAAAATGAGCACATATAAATATTTTGAATCCACAAAGCATGTAACACTAGATTCAATGAAATGCAATGCAGTGCCCATGCCTGGAATCAGTCGAGTGCAGTGTTTTGCCAATAAGGCTTCACTTTGCCCCCTGAACTCATTCTATATTCATAACAAGAGACATTTGGACAATACACCTCTCAAAGGCTGCTGAATAGGTTTAATACTCATGTAAACAACTCGAAACCAATTACTTAATGAATCGGACCCTCCCAGAGTGAGCAGCCTCACAAAGAACGGTACATGCATTGTATTTGGCATTGAGTCCTCAAATTTAGGCCATGATCTCACAGTTTAGTCGTGGTAAAGACAACAAATAATAATAATATCCCTGATTCTTAACACGTTGGCAACACAAATACACAGGACTGGCATTTTCAAGCATCTCTCAACATGACTTTTGATAACCCATGAACTTGCTAATAGTATACCGAAGTGATCACACACACACAAACACACATTATACCTTTTTCCTATACAGTACTTGTTCTTCAACACAGAACACACAAACCAAGTCAACGCATAACCAAAGTAGCAAGGACAATTCAGTGAACCTTTGTATAATCTGTATTTTAAGTGTGGGAAATACAATACAGTCTATTCTATGTTATTCCAAGCTGTTTTCATCCAACTATTAATTGCTTCTTTTGATTAACAGATCTGCGAGCCGGGATGCCTGCCCTTGAAAAGGTCCGTGTGAACTCAGATATTATAATAGATGAGTTAATGTGTCCAAGGTTCCGATGGGGCCTTGAGCCCTGAGCTCCTTTGAGGGTGTCTACACACATCTGTTTCTGCTCATTGTTCCGCCTAGATAAAGAGAACCATAGGCAATGTTTCATTGTGACACACACCAGAACCATGTTTCATTGTGACACACACCAGAACCATGTTTCATTGTGACACACACCAGAACCATGTTTCATTGTGACACACACCAGAACCATGTTTCATTGTGACACACTCCAGAACCATGTTTCATTGTGACACACTCCAGAACCATGTTTCATTGTGACACACACCAGAACCATGTTTCATTGTGACACACACCAGAACCATGTTTCATTGTGACACACTCCAGAACCATGTTTCATTGTGACACACACCACAGTTGTAGTCTGCTTTGTTTGAACAACAACTAACACAAAACAACTTTTTAAAATGTTTTCTGTTTCGAGGAACTGGTGAAAGTTAACTTTGACCATCGTCTGTACCTGCACGGTCTTTTTAATACAGCACATTCTACTTTTCATTACCATGGCAACAAGATATACAGTACTGTACGGGTTAGACATGCTAAAGTGTTGCATATGACATTCTGAAATAAAGTGCTTGGATTCCAACATTTCTTGACGTTATCACGTGGAGGGATCAGAAGAAGATCCATAAAAAGAAAGTATGTGTTAATGGAAGAAATTGTGCTCTTTTCACAAATGACTCATTCTAGCCACAGTTACCTGTACTATAGGTCTGTAGGAGGAGAGGACTGTGTAGGTCTGTAGGAGGAGAGGACTGTGTAGGTCTGTAGGAGGAGAGGACGGTGTAGGTCTGTAGGAGGAGAGGACTGTGTAGGTCTGTAGGAGGAGAGGACTGTGTAGGTCTGTAGGAGGAGAGGACCGTGTAGGTCTGTAGGAGGAGAGGACCGTGTAGGTCTGTAGGAGGAGAGGACCGTGTAGGTCTGTAGGAGGAGAGGACGGTGTAGGTCTGTAGGAGGAGAGGACTGTGTAGGTCTGTAGGAGGAGAGGACCGTGTAGGTCTGTAGGAGGAGAGGACGGTGTAGGTCTGTAGGAGGAGAGGACTGTGTAGGTCTGTAGGAGGAGAGGACTGTAGGTCTGTAGGAGGAGAGGACTGTGTAGGTCTGTAGGAGGAGAGGACGGTGTAGGTCTGTAGGAGGAGAGGACGGTGTATGTCTGTAGGAGGAGAGGACGGTGTATGTCTGTAGGAGGAGAGGACTGTGTAGGTCTGTAGGAGGAGAGGACTGTGGGTCTGTAGGAGGAGAGGACCGTGTAGGTCTGTAGGAGGAGAGGACTGTGTGGTCTGTAGGTCTGTAGGAGGAGAGGACTGTGTAGGTCTGTAGGAGGAGAGGACCGTGTAGGTCTGTAGGAGGAGAGGACTGTGTAGGTCTGTAGGAGGAGAGGACTGTGTCTGTAGGTCTGTAGGAGGAGAGGACTGTGTAGGTCTGTAGGAGGAGAGGACTGTGTAGGTCTGTAGGAGGAGAGGACGGTGTAGGTCTGTAGGAGGAGAGGACCGTGTAGGTCTGTAGGAGGAGAGGACGGTGTATGTCTGTAGGAGGAGAGGACCGTGTAGGTCTGTAGGAGGTGTAGGTCTGTAGGAGGAGAGGACTGTGTCTGTAGGGGTCTGTAGGAGGAGGACTGTGTAGGTCTGTAGGAGGAGAGGACTGTGTAGGTCTGTAGGAGGAGAGGACTGTGTAGGTCTGTAGGAGGAGAGGACGGTGTAGGTCTGTAGGAGGAGAGGACGGTGTATGTCTGTAGGAGGAGAGGACGGTGTAGTCTGTAGGAGGAGAGGACTGGTGGTCTGTAGGAGGAGAGGACTGTGTAGGTCTGTAGGAGGAGAGGACTGTGTAGGTCTGTAGGAGGAGAGGACTGTGTAGGTCTGCAGGAGGAGAGGACTGTGTAGGTCTGCAGGAGGAGGGACGGTGTAGGTCTGCAGGAGGAGAGGACGGTGTAGGTCTGCAGGAGGAGAGGACGGTGTAGGTCTGCAGGAGGAGAGGACGGTGTAGGTCTGCAGGAGGAGAGGACGGTGTAGGTCTGCAGGAGGAGAGGACGGTGTAGGTCTGTAGGAGGAGAGGACGGTTGTAGGTCTGCAGGAGGAGAGGACGGTTGTAGGTCTGCAGGAGAAGAGGACGGTGTAGGTCTGTAGGAGGAGAGGACGGTGTAGGTCTGTAGCAGGAGAGGACGGTGTAGGTCTGTAGGAGGAGAGGACTGTGTAGGTCTGTAGGAGGAGAGGACTGTGTAGGTCTGTAGGAGGAGAGGACTGTGTAGGTCTGTAGGAGGAGAGGACTGTGTAGGTCTGTAGCAGGAGAGGACGGTGTAGGTCTGTAGCAGGAGAGGACGGTGTAAGTCTGCAGGAGGAGAGGACGGTGTAGGTCTGCAGGAGGAGAGGACGGTGTAGGTCTGCAGGAGGAGAGGACGGTGTAGGTCTGTAGGAGGAGAGGACGGTGTAGGTCTGCAGGAGGAGGGGGAGGGAGGAGAGGACGGTGTAGGTCTGCAGGAGGAGAGGACTGTGTAGGTCTGTAGGAGGAGAGGACGGTGTAGGTCTGTAGGAGGAGAGGACGGTGTAGATCTGTAGGAGGAGAGGACGGTGTAGGTCTGCAGGAGGAGAGGACGGTGTAGGTCTGCAAGAGGAGAGGACGGTGTAGGTCTGCAGGAGGAGAGGACGGTGTAGGTCTGCAGGAGGAGAGGACGGTGTAGGTCTGCAGGAGGAGAGGACGGTGTAGGTCTGCAGGAGGAGAGGACGGTGTAGGTCTGTAGGAGGAGAGGACGGTGTAGGTCTGCAGGAGGAGAGGACGGTGTAGGTCTGCAGGAGGAGAGGACGGTGTAGGTCTGTAGGAGGAGAGGACGGTGTAGGTCTGTAGGAGGAGAGGACGGTGTAGGTCTGTAGGAGGAGAGGACTGTGTAGGTCTGTAGGAGGAGAGGACTGTGTAGGTCTGTAGGAGGAGAGGACTGTGTAGGTCTGTAGGAGGAGAGGACTGTGTAGGTCTGTAGGAGGAGAGGACTGTGTAGGTCTGTAGGAGGAGAGGACTGTGTAGGTCTGTAGGAGGAGAGGACGGTGTAGGTCTGTAGGAGGAGAGGACGGTGTAGGTCTGTAGCAGGAGAGGACGGTGTAGGTCTGTAGGAGGAGAGGACTGTGTAGGTCTGTAGGAGGAGAGGACTGTGTAGGTCTGTAGGAGGAGAGGACTGTGTAGGTCTGTAGGAGGAGAGGACTGTGTAGGTCTGTAGGAGGAGAGGACTGTGTAGGTCTGTAGGAGGAGGGGACTGTGTAGGTCTGTAGGAGGAGAGGACGGTGTAGGTCTGTAGGAGGAGAGGACTGTGTAGGTCTGTAGGAGGAGAGGACTGTGTAGGTCTGTAGCAGGAGAGGACGGTGTAGGTCTGTAGCAGGAGAGGACGTGTAGTCTGGAGGAGAGGACAGGTCTGCAGGAGGAGAGGACGGTGTAGGTCTGCAGGAGGAGAGGACGGTGTAGGTCTGTAGGAGGAGAGGACGGTGTAGGTCTGCAGGAGGAGAGGACGGTGTAGGTCTGCAGGAGGAGAGGACGGTGTAGGTCTGTAGGAGGAGAGGACGGTGTAGGTCTGTAGGAGGAGAGGACGGTGTAGGTCTGTAGGAGGAGAGGACGGTGTAGGTCTGTAGGAGGAGAGGACGGTGTAGGTCTGTAGGAGGAGAGGACGGTGTAGGTCTGTAGGAGGAGAGGACGGTGTAGGTCTGTAGGAGGAGAGGACGGTGTAGGTCTGTAGGAGGAGAGGACGGTGTAGGTCTGTAGGAGGAGAGGACGGTGTAGGTCTGCAGGAGGAGCGATGATTACATTTCTGATTCTGAAGAAAATAACATCATTGCAACGGTCTACTTGGAGTTGAACGACTGACTTTTAAAACAGCCAGAGAGGGACTGTACCAAATTAGCCCCTTGGCCTCAACGTGTAGCAGTTTTGAAGGTGTAGCCAGAGTCTATTATGAAAGAAATTGTGGCATGTCAAGGAAGCCAAAGCTAGCATGCCAGGGTTAAGTTTTAAGTTGATGCAGTAAGTGAAAGGACATAGCTTTTTGTGCAGGTGTTATTAAAAAGTAATTGTGTTCGTATTGCAGCACAAGATGAATTGACCAATCTTTACATCACAGCTAGCCTTGCCCCTCAGTTCCGTTTTCCATTTTCAGCTTTTGATGGAGACGGCAGTTTAACCAAACACAGGATTCCAAGTTGTCCAACGTGTATGTTGAATCTGAATCATATCAATGCTGTTGTCAAATGGCAGTTCTACTTACCAGTGTGACTATGAAGGTTAAAGTGTAGCAACCGTGTGAATGGAATTTACAGTACATAATGTGATTTGTGATGCCATTGTCATTCACCGCTGTCTCTTCAACAGGAAACACTCAAGGTGTTACTGTTCATGAATCATTTTCATCTATTTATTTGAAGGTTGGGAAGATGTACCCAGTCACTATAACATGAATACAATTTCTGTGCTGGCAAAGCCCTGATGGAAATGAGTGCTTTTGAGTGGCTCCATGGGTTACTGCTGCTGAACCATAACAATTATTTGCTAGAAAATTGCTGCAAATTCCTCTTTTAATATCGGAATAAAAACGTAAAAAATGTCTCAATACCTTGTCAACTGTACATGATATATTCCCCCATCAATCATCTCTGTCACAACAAAAGGAAGCCCAACTATGTGAAATAGTTATCTGCTTTCAATGCTGAGCAGTACAGTTGTGAAAAGGCTCAAGGTTTCTTGTGTTGGTACATTGATTGTACTCCAAAGCGTTGCTTGCTTTTTCTTACTCAGTTAAAAGGTATTAAATATCTGAAATAGTTTGTTTCATATCCACCACTATCCTGATGATATTAACATGAAGTGACTGGTGGAATTATGGCACTTGTGCTGTATTAAAAGATGCCCATATCTGGTCAAAGTCAATACTACTCCCAAATGCAAAAGTGAAGATTTCCAGTGAGCCACACTTACTCTGCATAGCAGATCAGGCTCTATCTCAAATTTGCACAGAACTCAATCGGTACATTTTTCTGCATCCACCCAGCCAGCTCTGTTATTCTGGTCCTCTATGGAGACCAGTGAGCAAAGACAAATACTGATTTGACAGAGCAACATCTGTCACAAACATATAGAGATCTCTTTTCAGAGGCACCAAGAGGCAGCTGCTTGTACATAGTATGAGGGGTTACATTCAAGTGAGACTAAATAACTGTTACATTCAACATGTAGTGAGACTAGTAAATTAAGAGTCCTTAAATAACGGTTTCATTGTTGTGCAGAACGAGATCCTCAAGCACATGCACCAAACAGCATATATTTCAGTATATTCACGGCATAAATTAGTTACCACTGTAGCTAGATTTATGAGTTCACAACGGACTATTAGGATGGTTATCGACCAAGAGACCCATGATGCGACCCAAAGATGATGACCTCAGGTACTGATAACAAAATGGGAGTTAACAGAGATATCAAAGGGCACCCAGGACATCCATGGTATATATTCAGATATTAAAACATGAAAAAATGGGATCTGTCATGGATATTTTCATCATGCCTAATTGAAAAGGATGGTTTGTAATGTCGCTCTAAAACACTCTGTGGGATGTAAAGCAGTTTAATTGGGCTAAATTGATCTGAATTGAAAGCACTCTGTTAAAAGGAAGGGATGCCACTGGCAGTGGGCCTAGTGTGGCCAGTAATCCGAGAGCGCTAGGGCCCTTACCTGCCCATTAGCATGGAAATGCAGAGGATGAGCTTTGAGGATAAAGTGTTTTAATAACAAACATGTTCCCCCGGTTAGCCTTTAACTGGAGTGTGATTCAATTATTTTCAAAGGAGAGTTTGGCATGCATTTGCAGTGCACATCGGTCCCCAGCATATATATGAGTGTACAAAACATTAGGAACACCTGCTCTTTCCATGACATAGACTGACCATGTGAATCCAGGTGAAAACTATGATCCCTTATTGATGTCACCACTTCAATCAGTGTTAATGAAGGGGAGGAGACAGGTTGAAGAAAGATGTTTAAGCCTTAACACAATTGAGCCCTGGATTGTGTATTCAGAGAGGATGAATGGGCAAGACAAGATATTTAAGTGCCTTTGGACGGGGTATGGTAGAAGGTGTCAAGTAGTTTGAGTGTGTCAACAACTGCAACGTTGCTGGGTTTTTTACGCTCAGCACTACTTTTGTGTTCAAATGGGCACTGGTCTAAAGTAGTGCACTATGAAGGGAAATGGGCACTGGTCAAAAGTAGTGCACTATGAAGGGAAATGGGCACTGGTCAAAAGTAGTGCACTGTGAAGGGAAATGGGCACTGGTCAAAAGTAGTGCACTGTGAAGGGAAATGGGCACTGGTCAAAAGTAGTGCACTGTGAAGGGAAATGGGCACTGGTCAAAAGTAGTGCACTATGAAGGGAAATGGGCACCGCTCACATCAATCACCAAGGCAGTCAGATAAGTTGATGTATATGTGTGTGAAAAGGCAGACGTGACGGGACGGGTCGCCCCTCCCGTCCTAACAGCAGTGTTTTGTTGGCAGTGCCCAGCACCTCTGAGACAATAGGACCTGTGTGACTGTCTGGAGGGATGTCTGGAGCACAGAGGATAGTGTCTCACTGTTTGACCTGCACGAAGAGGAGCCCTGCTTGTTCCTCTCTCTCTCGTATGCATTGATAGAGGATCTGATGGGCGGTACCACCAACTGAGTACGTTTTGAGTAGTGTAACTTGGTAATTTAAAAAATATATATTTCACCTAATTGTGACATTCTGTCATAAAGGGCACATGTTCAGTTTGATAAAGAACACGTTTCCTCATCTCAAGGGGTTTTAAAATGAGAGTTTAGTTCACATAACAGGGTTGACCTTAAAATGAGGGACAGGTTGTTGTGGCTTTTACATTAAAATGAATCACTAATGACATGAAATAAATAAACATCTTCAGAAATGACTTTGTCAAAGCTACAAATGAATGAAGGCTTTACAATGATGGTAATAACTTCCTAGAAGTTCCCAGTGTGCACAGAGGGACATGTCAAAATGCTGACTTCAGCAAGTCTTCATTCATATAAAACTCAATTATTGAATTGTCCATGTGGTCTATATTAAAGGGCACGTCATTTAATATAACAGGACTTTACATTTCCATCTACAATATTAAAGGAACACAAAAGGCACTCATTTTGTCGAAGACCCTGCTATGATTTTCTCATTATAATCGTGTTGAATTGAATTGTCCTAAACTTCCCTTTTCACCAAATGTGCACTGTACTGTAGTTTCAGTGAACTATCCCTTAAAATGTAAATGTTTACAATAAAGTTACCTACTGAGCTTCAATGGGTGATCGATGCTCATGTTTCTCATATCTCACTCTCTCACCTAGTAGATGGTGTCATGACTTGTAGTATTGTGCAGAGGCTTTAGATATTTACTAATGACTAATAGAAATAGGTTAGTGATATCTGGGATCATGGGACATCCTACCCTTACTCTACCCGTTCCCTAACCTTAACCATAACCTTAACCGTGTTAAATTTCAACTTCAATGGGGTGACGTCAGAGTGGAATAGAAATAGATAAAGCAGTTGAGCTCCAGTAATTATGATCAGAGGAGCAGTTCCTATGCTTTGTTCTGTCTTTGGTTCAAATAGGCCCGTCTCCCCATAAACGCATGGGATATATTACATTATAAACTGGGCAGTTCGAGCACTGACTGCTGATTGGCTGACAGCTGTGGTATATCAGACCGTACACCACGTGTATGACAAAACATTTATTTTTACTGCTCTAATTATGTTGGTAACCAGTTTATAATAGCAATTTTATATTTTACCTTTATTTAACTAGGGAAGTCGGTTAAGAACAAATTCTTATTTTCAATGACGGCCTAGGAACTGCCTGTTCAGGGGCAAAACAACAGATTTGTACCTTGTCAGCTCGGGGATTTGAACTTGCAACCGTTTGGTTACTAGCCCAACGCTCTAACCATTAGGCTACCCTGCCGCCCCAATAAGGTACCCCTGGGGTTTGTGGTACATGGCCAATATACCATTCCACGCTGCGTCATGCGTAAGAACATCCCTTAGCCGTGGTATATTGGCAATATACCACAACTCCTTTTTGCATTATTGCTTAAATACCACACTAGAGCCGAGTGGTCTCGCTGTGACCTTGAGCCTTGTGACAGTTAGAGGAGAGCAAATCCCATGAATGCCACTTATATTTGTGCCTATACAGTGATAAGTGAAACAAGGTTGAGTTCCAACAGTAAGGAAAGATGTCATTTAGAGAGGGTGGTGTGTGGGAAATAAACGGCCACTGACAAGGTTGGGGTTTCCAGGAACAAAAGCAGGGACTTCGCTGCTCACATCTTTGTTTACTCTGACCTTCTACCAGACTAGCATACTGTTATTGTCAATATAAGCATACAAGCTATATGCCTAGTATCTGGAAAGTTGATAAATAATGACAAACACACATTATTTCCAACTAATGTGTTATAACTTTGAAGAACATATGTATAAACCAGTGGTGGCTGCAGAGAAAAGGACGGCTCATAATAATGGCTGGAATGGAGTCAATGGAATGCTATCAAAAACATGGAAACCACGTGTTTGATGCCATTTCATTGACTCCATTCCAGCCATTATTATGAGCCGTCCTCCCCTCAGCAGCCGCCACTGGTAAAAAAACTATTTGTAAACTAATGGGCAGTTAGCACATTAATTATCATAAATTCATTGTATAATATTTAGTACAGCTTAATGTAATGTGTTATCACCATACTATCATCGTTGCTTTCTGGTTGCTGATTCCCGAGCACTTTCCCGACCAGTTCCTAACCTTGGTCAAGACTGCCCCCACCTGGTAGAGTGTTGAACCAGCAGAGGCTTGTCACATGCTCTCTGAGCTGAGGGCAGGCAGATTTGATTTGTCAAAGGTCATGAATTTAAATCTCCTATGTGAAGGAGGTGGATATAGTGTTGATGACTTGCTAAAACAGTATCATAATGAATCAGTCAGTATACAGCATTGAGTCAACAGATCTGGGGCCGACCAGCTGTCCTCTCTCAGTCCTTTCTATGAAGTGTTTGTGGATGAGCTTAGGGCCCAAACTGTGAAATCACATAGAAGTGGATTAAAAGCAACAACTCCACTCGATTGGGGCCACACTCCTAAATTGATAAGGGTCCTCCGGTTCCTGCCTTAGAAATCCACATCAGAAATAGAAAATGCATTGTATTCCCCCATACTACGTATAAAGTATTGTATGAATGAAACAGAATAAGGACAGAATAGTGATCACGATACATGGAGAGAGTTCTTGTGTGTGATCTGCTTGCGCATGTATGTCCTACTTTCTGTCTCATTGTGTGTGTATCTCTTTCCACCAGTCTCTGTGTAGTGGCGAGATTATCTTTATTCATTACATGCAAGGATTCCCTTTTGTGTGCATAGCTGTCTTTCTTACAGCGGTCAGCGGGATCCATTCAGCCCTCAGATAACACAGCTCTCTCTGTAACAATAACGTCCCTTTTCTGCCCTGTCTGTATGTCCTGCATCTTCAGCCCTCAGATAACACAGCTCTCTCTGTAACAATAACGTCCCTTTTCTGCCCTGTCTGTATGTCCTGGATCGTCAGCCCTCAGATAACACAGCTCTCTCTGTAACAACAACGTCCCTTTTCTGCCCTGTCTGTATGTCCTGGATCGTCAGCCCCTGCTTCAGTCCGGTGTACTTGGTCCAGTCGACTCGGTGCCTTATGTTCTATATGTGTCCGTTCTGTATATGTCTGGGTGTCTTCTATGTTGAAAGTCAACTAACAACGTGCAGGAGGTGTAACATGGCTTAACATGGCTATGTAGCTCCGGAGACGGGGTATACAGGGTGCTCTTTGAAAAGGGTCTCCTATTCTCTTTTACAGGCATTGAGCTGTGCGGTCTGTGAATGGCACATTTGAACCCGTACTGTGTTCATGGACATATGCTTGAAAGCCTTCCACAAAGACAGCTCAGTATTCCTCTTATCTCCCTATTTTAGCATTGACATTTGAGTGCTTGCTGAATGCATGCTTTAACAAACAGCCCTTATCACCATGACATCTGGGTAAGCACACAATCCCCCAAATAGCCAAACTTCTTTACTTTGGCTTCTTTCTCGGAGTCAGGGGTGCTTCCCAGATGACACCCTGTTCCCCAGTGCACTATGTTTAACCAGAGTCCTATGAGCCCTGCTCAAAAGTAGTACACTCTATAGGGGATCGAGTCACATTTGGGACGCAACAAGGCAGAATGCACCATAACTATTTATGTACCTAATAACTGATTTGTGAACTAGGTTATTCAGCCGAGGCCAAAGCCCCATGCTGTGGCATTCAACACATCTCCCCATCATTAGGTTCAGAAACTTTGGCTTTGACATGAAAGCTTCATAACGACAGTAGAGCGACAGTTCTGGCCAATCAGTGTCGGCACCCCAGCGGGTGGCCATATTGCCCGCTTAGGGGACTTGTATTGGTACTGCATGGTGGGCATGTTTTGACTGTTGTTCTCTCAGTTAACAACTACATCAGAGACTGCTAAGCAGACGTGGGATAATGACATGGGTTTGGCTGTGTTTATGGGCCCCCTGGCAGGGCGGCAGGGCAGCGAGTGCAGCCAAAGCTACTGACCCTGCTTATGTGGAGCGTCTCATTACGCCGCTAATATGTCTCACAAACAAAGGCTTTAAAAGGGAAAAGTCACTAATGAGAAAACCCCTGCTAAATGGGAGTTCTCTGAACTGCCCTGGCTGCTTTCTGTTACACACACACACACACGCACGCACGCACGCACGCACGCACGCACGCACGCACGCACACACACACACACACACACACACACACACACACACACACACACACACACACACACACACACAAAATAAACATTATGCTGACCAACACACAACGCAGAATATTTCACTAAGGCCGTCAGTGTTTTCTAAATGCAGCTTTATCTATCCTTTGTAGATAGTATTGTCTAACGATGAGAAATAACTAACAAAAAGCCCTATTAAAGAAAGGGTGATGGTGAAATAACAGTAGGCTGCAGAGAAACCAGGACTCCCACCATCCATCTATCTGCTTTGCTTTATCACGAAATCAGGGCCTTCTTTGGGGAATTATACATCTAGGCCTACTGTACAATTAAATATTAACAAGAAACCAGGATAGTTGTTGCCTATTTCAAATTCTGAGGGAGGCCAACAAATACTGTAAAATAAAATGTCAGTCAGAGATAGATTTAGCAGAGCAGAGGCTTCTGTTATGCCTCCTCCTAGCTGCCAAATGATTCCAGTCCCCTTCACTCACTCCAAGCCCTCAATCCTAATCATCTGCCCACACTACTATGACTGCCAGCCACCGCTGCCTCTCTATACACATGGAACAGGAAAGGGGGATTATTGCACAGATGGCTGTGAATGAATGAGAGATCCTTCAGATGTAATGATGCTACAATTGTGTATTCAGGAGGGAAAATTATCCTTTTTTTAAGGAAATCTATCCAGACATAAACCAGGACACAGTGAAGGGGGCATTTTGTTTCTGGTAGACAGGGTATTGAGCGATAGGAACCAATAAACACTGTCCAGTTAATGATGGTGTCAGTGGGGATCATTTATGAGAGAGCAACACAAAAGAATATTGTTCACAAATAACTATTGCTTTCTCCATCCTCATTAAGAGAGACTGAGGGCTACTGTTTAGTGCCTGCAGCAGCAGCAAAGCTATTCTCTGTCCCCTGGATAGAGGCCATTGTGTGTGTGTGTGTGTGTGTGTGTGTGTGTGTGTGTGTGTGTGTGTGTGTGTGTGTGTGTGTGTGTGTGTGTGTGTGTGTGTGTGTGTGTGTGTGTGTGTGTGTGTGTGTGTGTGTGTGTGTGTGTGTGTGTGTGTGTGTGTGTGTGTGTGTGTGTGTGTGTGTGTGTGTGTGTGTGGAAACTACAGATGGCTGTGTCACGATTCCGGAAGCTATTAAACGGATGGAGGATGATAAGCCTACATCAATCATTAATGAGTATGGAGAGATGGATTCCTTTGGATTTCACAGCACAAAACTGTACTATATTGACATCAGGGCTAATTTGCTAACTGTTTGCTTATTGTATGAACAGTTTATTTTACAGTGAATAGAGTGTCAAATAACTTTTTTGGTAGAACAAAAAGTAAATGATGAAAATATCATACTTTTTCCCCCTCCATATATAATGCATTTTACTCTTTTATAACCATAACAGAGGTAAATATAGAGCTTCATAAATCAAACATGTAGAGTACACACCTTCCTCTTTCATTATCAAGCTTTGTGCCATTTTATGTGCACATTAAACACCATTACATTTTCATCTAAGTATTTATTTTTCAAAATTGTCCTTGACCTCACCTGAAATGCATTTGTGAAATAGCTTTTAGTAATTGCATTCTTCCAATGGTTTGGCTTTTTTTAAGTGTTTTTTTTTCTCCAACAAAATTCCAGAATAATTCTAGTCCCATGCAGTTTAATAGGAAATATGTAAATTATATAATAATTCTAACCAATTATCACTGGATAGAGCAGGCACATCAATTAAATTAATTTCCAATTATTTCAGTACACAAATGATATATTTAACAGGTGCAACAGGTCAATGTACATTTCATTAGAGCATTATATATTTGAAGCCAAATAATTTACTGCAGTCATTAAAAAGAACAGACTCTGCTTTTCAGTGGATTCTCAAAAGCATTTAGTTTAGTACTCTAGCCACCTCGTTGGCTGCCTCTCCGGTCCACTTCTATCTGCTTGTTCTCTTGCTGTGGGGGAATAATAGCTAGCTGCCCCTGCAGATAGAGGCTGTTGTGTGTGTGTGTTAGACTCCAGATATTGTGCGACCTTGAGCACCATCACATCTATCAAGGCAGTGTATGTATCCCAAATGGCACCCTATTCCCAACAAATTGTACTACTTTTGACCAGGGCCCATGCCCTATATAGGGAATAGGGTGCAATTTCAAATGCAGCCAGTATGATTCCAGTCTTGTCAAAATGTGCTAAAGCAATTTACAGAGGCACAATACCAGTGGATACTTCATTTTTGGAAAATTGGCTCCACTTCGAACCGTATTCACAAATTGATAATAAAGGTTGCTGCATCACCCTGTGATACATGGTGGCATTTTACACAACAGCCTTTGGTTTGGTGTGAAATTGAAACTAAATGTGATAATCAGCAGATTTCTGACAAGCTTATTCAAACGCTCTACTACCTTTAACTTACTAACCTACTGTCATCATTATAGAGCAGGAGACAAATAGTTTGGCAAGTCAAATTTTATTGGTCACTTACACATGGTTAGCAGATGTTAATGCGAGTGTAGCGAAATGCTTGTGCTTCTAGTTCGACCGTGCAGTAGTATCTAACAAGTAATCTAACAATTTCACAACAACTACCTTATACACACAAGTGTAAAGAAATTAATAAGAATTTGTATATATAAATATATGGATGAGCGATGGCCGTGCGGCATAGGCAAGATGCAGTAGATGGTATAGAGTACAGTATATACATACGAGATGAGTAATGTAGGGTATGTAAACATTATATAAAGTGGCATTGTTTAAAGTGACTAGTGATACATTTATTACATCCTATTTTTAATTATTAAAGTGGCTAGAGATTTGAGTCAGTATGTTGGCAGCAGCCACTCAAGTGATGGCTTGAGTGATGGCTGTTTAACAGTCTGATGGCCTTGAGATAGAATATGTTTTTCAGTCTCTCGGTTCCAGATTTGATGCACATGTACTGACCTTGCCTTCTGGATGATAGCGGGGTGAACAGGCAGTGGCTCGGGTGGTTCTTGTCCTTGATGATCTTTTTGGCCTTCCTGTGACATCGGGTGGTGTAGGTGTCCTGGAGGGCAGGTAATTTGCCTCCGGTAATGCGTTGTGCTGACCTCACTACCCTCTGGAGAGCCTTACGCTTGTGGGCGGAGCAGTTGCCGTACCAGGCGGTGATATAGCCCAACAGGATGCTCTCGATTGTGCATCTGTAAAAGTTTGTGAGTGTTTTCAGTGACAAGCCAAATTTCTTCAGCCTCCTGAGGTTGAAGAGGCGTTGTTCCTTTTTCACCACGCTGTCTGTGTGTGGACCATTTCAGTTTGTCTGTGATGTGTACGCCGAGGAACTGAAAATTATCCACCTTCTCCGCTAATGTCCCGTCGATGTGGATGGGGGTGTGCTCCCTCTGCTGTTTCCTGAAGTCCACGATCATCTCCGTTGTTTCGTTGACGTTGAGTGTGAGGTTATTTTCCTGACACCACACTCCGAGGGCCCTCACCTCCTCCCTGTAGGCCATCTCGTCATTGTTGGTAATCAAGCCTACCACTGTAGTGTTGTCTGTAAATTTGATGATTGAGTTGGAGACGTGCATGGCCACGCAGTCATGGGTGAACAGGGAGTACAGGAGAGGGCTGAGAACGCACCTATGTGGAGTCTTAGTGTTGAGGATCAGCGGGGTGGAGATGTTGTTTCCTACCCTTTTTATTTTGATTTCACCTTTATTTAACCAGGTAGGCTAGTTGAGAGCAAGTTGTTATTTACAACTGCGACCTGGCCAATATAAAGCAAAGCAGTGCGACACAAACAACAACACAGAGTTACACATGGAATAAACAAACATACAGTCAATAATACAATAGAAGAAGTCTATATACAGTGTGTGCAAATGAGGTAGGATAAGGGGGGTTGAGGCAATAAATAGGCCATAGTGGCGAAATTATTACAGTACAGCAAATTAAACACTGGGGTGATAGATGTGCAGAAGATGAGTGTGCAAGTAGCAATACTGGGGTGCAAAGGAGCAAAATAAATCACAATATGGTGATGAGTTAGTTGGATGGGCTATGTACAGGTGCAGTGATCTGTGAGCTGCTTTGACAGCTGGTGCTTAAAGCTAGTGAGGGAGATATGAGTCTCCAGCTTCAGTGATTTTTCCAGTTCGTTCCAGTCATTGGCAGCAGAGAACTGGAAGTAGAGGCCGAAGGAGGAATTGGCTTTGGGGGTGAGAAACCAAGGCTGTTGAGTCTGCAGATGAGAATGTGGTGATTGACAGAGTCGAAAGCCTTGGCCAGGTCGATGAATACAGCTGCACAGTATTGTCTCTTATTGATGGCAGTTATGATGTCGTTTAGGACCTTGAGCATGCCTGAGGTGCACCCATGACGAGCTCGGAAACCAGATTGCATAGCGGAGAAGGTACGGTGGGATTCTAAATAGTCGGTGATCTGTTTGTTAACTTGGCTTTTGAAGACCTTAGAAAGGCAGGGTAGGATAGATATAGGTCTGTAGTAGTTTGGGTCTACAGTGTCTCCCCCTTAGAAGAGGGGGATGACCGTGGCAGCTTTCCAATCTTTGGGGATCTCAGACGATATGAAAGAGAGGTTGAACAAGCTAGTAATAGGGGTTGCAACAATTTCGGCAGATAATTTTAGGAAGAGAGGGTCCAGATTGTCTAGCCCTGCTGATCTGTAGGGGTCCAGATTTTGGAGCTCTTTCAGAACATCAGCTTTCTGGATTTGGGTGAAGGAGAAATGAGGAGGCTTGGGCAAGTTGCAATGAGGGGTGCAGGGCTGTTGACCGGGGTAGGGGTAGCCAGGTGGAAAGCATGGCCAGCCGTAGAAAAATGCTTATTGAAATTCTCAATTATCTCGGATTTATCGGTGGTGACAGTGTTTCCTAACCTCAGTGCAGTGGGCACCTGGGAGGAGGTGCCCTTATTCTCCATGGCCTTTACAGTGTCCCAGAACTTTTTGGAGTTAGTGCTACAGGATGCACATTTCTGTTTGAAAAAGCTAGCTTTCCTAACTGCCTGTGTATATTGGTACCTTACTTCCCTGAAATGTTGCATATCGCCGGGGCTATTCGATGCTAATGCAGTACGCCACAGGATGTTTTTGTGCTGGTCAAGGGCAGTCAGGTCTGGAGTGAACCAAGGGCTATATATGTTCCTGGTTCTACGTTTTTTGAATGGGGCATGCTTATTTAAGGTGGCGGGGAAGGCACTTTTAAAGAATATCCAGGCATCCTCTACTGACGGAATAATGTGAATATCCTTCCAGGATACCCGGGCCAGGTCGATTAGAAAGGCCTGCTCTCTGAAGTGTTTTAGGGAGCGTTTGACAGTGATGAGGGGTGGTCCGCAGACCCATTACGGACGCAGGCAATGAGGCAATGATCCTGGTCGAAGACAGCAGAGGTGTATTTGGATGGCAGGTTGGTTAGGATGATATCTACCCTCACCACCTGGGGGCGGCCCGTCAAAGTCCAGGACCCAGTTGCACAGGGCGGGGCCGAGACCCAGGGTCTCGAGCTTAATGACGAGTGTGGAGGGTACTATGGTGTTAAATGCTGAGCTGTATTCGATGAACAGCATTCTTACATAGGTATTCTTCTTGTCCATATGGGGTAGGGCAGTGTGCAGAAGCAAATTGGAGTGGGTCTAGTGTGTCAGGTAAGGTGGAGGTGATATGATCCTTGACTAGTCTCTCAAAGCACTTCATGATGACAGAAGTGAGTGCTATAGTCGTTTAGCTCAGTTACCTTAGCTTTCTTGGGAACAGGAACAATGGTGGCCCACTTGAAGTATGTGGGAAGAGCAGACTGGGATAGAGATTGATTGAATATGTCTGTAACACACCAGCCAGCTGGTCTGCTCATGCTCTGAGGACGCGGCTAGGGATGCCGTTTGGGCCGGCAGCCTTGCGAGGGTTAACACATTTAAATATTTTACTTATGTTGGCTGCGGTGAAGGAGAGCCCGCAGGTTTTGGTAGAGGGCCGTATCAGTGACACTGTATTGTCCTCAAAAGTCACGTTCGTTGGAATGAATATCAGACCAAGGCGTAGCGTATGTGAAGATCCACATCATTGTTAATAAAGAAAGAGAAACTTAGCAATGACAAAGAGAAATAAACTAACAACGAACCGTGACTACAGAGATGTTATGTGCACTAACTCAAAACACATACATTCAAACAATATCTCATAAACCACAGGTGGAAAATGCAACTTAAGTATGATCCCCAATTAGAGAAAATGATTACCAGCTGCCTCTAATTTGGAATCATACACAAATACCAACATAGAAAATTAAACCTAGAACCCCACATAGAAATAATAACTAGACTAAAAAACCCTAGTCACACCCTGACCTACGCTACCATAGAAAATACAGGCTTTCTATGGTCAGGACGTGACATCAAAGCGAGCAAAGAGGTTGTTTAATTTGTCTGGGAGCAAGACGTCGGGGGGGCTGGTTTTCTTTTTGTAATCCGTGATTGACTGTAGATCTTGACACATACGTCTCGTGTCTGAGCCGTTGAATTGCGACTTTACTTTGTCTCTATACTGACGCTTAGCTTGTTTGATTGCCTTGCGGAGGGAATAGCTACACTGTTTGTATTCAGTCATGTTTCCTGTCGCCATGCCATGATTAAAAGCAGTTTTGCGCGAATGCTGCCATCAATCCACGGTTTCTGGTTGGGGAAGGTTTTAATAATCACCGTGGCTACAACATCACCAATGCACTTGCTAATAAACTCGCTCACAGAATCAGCGTATACATCAATTTTGTTGTCTGAGGCTATCCAGAACATATCCCAGGCCATGATCGAAGCAATCTTGAAGCGTAGAATCAGATTGGTTGGACCAGCGTTGAACAGACCTGAGCACAGACGTTTCCTGTTTTAGTTTCTGTGTATAGGCTGGGAGCAACAAAATGGAGTCGTGGTCAGATTTGCCGAAAGGAGGGAGAGGGAGGGCTTTGTATGCGTCGCGGAAGTTAGAGTAGCAATGATCCAAGGATCCAGAATGCCAGCCCGGGTCGCGCATTCGATATTCTGATCAAAATTAGGGAGCCTTGTTTTCAGATTAGCTTGGTTAAAATCCCCAGTTACAATAAATGCATCCTCAGGATATCTGTTTTCCAGTTTACATAGAGTCCAATGAAGTTCTTTCAGGGCCTTCGAGGTGTCTGCTTGGCTGGGGGAATATACATACACGGCTGTGATTATAATCGAAGAGAATTCTCTTGGTAGATAATGCGGTCGGTTTGATTGTAAGAATTCTAGGTCAGGTGAACAAAAGGACTTGAGTTCCTGTATGTTGTTATGATCACACCACGACTCGTTAATCATAAGGCATACACCCCTGCCCTTCTTCTTACCAGAGCGATGTTTGTTTCTGTCGGTGTGATGCGTGAAGAAACCGGGTGGCTGTACCAACTCTGATAACGTATCCCGAGTGAGCCATGTTTCCGTGAAACAGAGAATGTTACTATCTCTGATGTCTCTCTGGAAGGCAACCCTTGCTCGAATTTCGTCTACCTTGTTGTTAAGAGACTTGACATTGGCAAGTAGTATACTCAGGAGCGGTGAGTGATGTGCCCGTCTACAGAGCCTGACCAGAAGACCGCTCCGTCTGCCCCTTCTGCGGCGCCGTTGTTTTGGGTCGCCTCCTGGGATCCGATCCATTGTCCTGGGTGGTGGTCCAAACAGAGGATCCGCTTCGGGAAAGTCGTATTCCTGGTAATAATGTTGGTAAGTTGACGTTACACATATATCAAATAGTTCTTCCTGGCTGTATGTAATAAGACTTAAGATTTCCTGGGGTAAACAGTGTAAGCAATAATACATAAAAAACTAAATACTGCATAGTTTCCTAAGAACGTGAAGCGAGGTGAACATCTCTGTCGGTGCCATGTTTTCTCATCAAAGCTGGGTTGGCAGGTCATTCACTTAGCATATGTCACAGTCTGATGTATAGTTTGGGCACCCAAGTGGCGCAGCGGTCTAAGGCATTGCATCTCATTGTTAGAGACGTCACTACAGACCCTGGTTCGATTCCAGGGCTGTATCACAACCGGCCATGATTGTTAGTCCCGTAGGGCGGCGCACAATTGGCCCAGCGTTGCCCGGGTTAGGGTTTGTTCCGGGGTAGGCCGTCATTGTAAATAAGAATTTGTTCTTAACTGACTTGCCTAGTTAAATAAAGGTTCAATAAAAAAAAGATTAGCTGGGCATAGACATGAGTATCTCCACCCATCAGGGCTACAGCAGAATAGAGCAGTAGTCATATGTGGGGTTATTTAGAGGAGAGTGAGTGAGTAAGTGAGATATTTGGGACACAGACAGTGGACTTAGTGAGTTAATGAGTGAGGGTGACAGTAAAAACTGCTAGTGACTAGTTTGTTTGGATGACACTTGTGAAATGTCAGCATAATGTACTGTTCAGCTAAGCCCTGCTAATGGAGGTTAACAACAGAGCAGAGAGAGCTCCATCTATGACCAGCCCCAATCACAGCATTTGCTTAATAACAGTTAAACACAGTAGAGAGGGTCAAAACTACAAACACATGATCTCTTTCACTCTCTTTCTGGTCACACTTTATTTAGATAGTCCATCTGTAAATGCTCTACAGATGGTACCACTATCGACAAACTATCTGGGGTAGTTTTAGAATAAGGATTAGGTTAGGATAATGGTTAGGTTAGGATAGGGTTAAGGTTAGGGTTAGGGTTACTAGGGTTAGTAGAAAGTTAGTTGAAATGTTACTGATAGTCTGTTGATGGACTATCGAGACAGACTATCCAGATGGACTATCCAGATAAAGTGTCAATCTCTTCTTTCTTTCTTTCTTTCTTTCTTTCTTTCTTTCTTTCTTTCTTTCTTTCTTTCTTTCTTTCTTTCTTTCTTTCTTTCTTTCTTTCTTTCTTTCTTTCTTTCTTTCTTTCTTTCTTTCTTTCTTTCTTTCTTTCTTTCTTTCTTTCTTTCTTTCTTTCTTTCTTTCTTTCTTTCTTTCTTTCTTTCTTTCTTTCCGTCCGTCCGTCCGTCCGTCCGTCCGTCCGTCCGTCCGTCCGTCCGTCCGTCCGTCTGTCTGTCTGTCTGTCTGTCTGCCTGCCTGCTTGGAGGACTGTGAGCTGCTTACCAGTTTGTGTAGTTAAAACAGTCCCAGGGGGTACGGGGCCAGACCAGCAACACATTCTGCCACCATGCTGTTTAGAGTGAGAGAGAGAGAGTTTGTGTAGTTAAAACAGTCCCAGGGGGTACGGGGCCAGACCAGAAACACATTCTGCCACCATGCTGTTTAGAGTGAGAGAGAGAGAGAGTTTGTGTAGTTAAAACAGTCCCAGGGGGTACGGGGCCAGACCAGCAACACATTCTGCCACCATGCTGTCTAAACAGATCAAAACAGAAACACAATGATGCTTGCCGGGGGGAGCTCTTTAGTTCCCTCAACAAAGTGGCGGTTCTAGCTTGTATGTCTCCCTGGGCAAACTCCACCTGTCATTTTTATTCAGATCTTTGGAACAACACAAATAAATAATCATAACATTTAAAACTATATAAACATAAAAATGTTTTCAGAAATAAGACTCATAGATATCAAAAAGAAGTAACAATGACAAATATAAACAAATTGTAGTATATAAATACAAATAAAAAAGATCATCTAATTATTACATTATAACCCTATAGCTAACAAAAAATAAACAAATAAATCTAAATTGCACAAATCCTATATCATACAAATACACAACTAGAATAACACACTTGTAAAGAAGAGAACCTGATTATTACTCTATTGCACTTCAAACAAGAAACACACAAACTAAATTGCACAACTGCCATCTAAACCCTGACCTTTCTTGCCTTCCTTGATGCAAAGTCATCAATTACAGTGGGGCAAAAAAGTATTTAGTCAGCCACCAATTGTACATGTTCTCCCACTTATAAAGATGAGAGAGGCCTGTAATTTTCATCATAGGTACACTTCAACTATGACAGACAAAATGAGAAGAAAAAAATCCAGAAAATCACATTGTAGGATTTTTGATGAATATATTTGCAAATTATGGTGGAAAATAAGTATTTGGTCAATAACAAAAGTTTATCTCAATACTTGGTTACATACCCTTTGTTGGCAATGACAGAGGTCAAACGTTTTCTGTAAGTCTTCACAAGGTTTTCACACACTGTTGCTGGTATTTTGGCCCATTCCTCCATGCAGATCTCCTCTAGAGCAGTGATGTTTTGGGCCTGTTGCTGGGCAACACAGACTTTCAACTCCCTCCAAAGATTTTCTATGGGGTTGTGATCTGGAGACTGGCTAGGCCACTCCAGGACCTTGAACTGCTTCGTACGAAGCCACTCCTACGTTGCCCGGGCGGTGTGTTTGGGATCATTGTCATGCTGAAAGACCCAGCCACATTTCATCTTCAATGCCCTTGCTGATGGAAGGAGGTTTTCACTCAAAATCTCACGATACATGGCCCCATTCATTCTTTCCTTTACACGGATCAGTCGTCCTGGTCCCTTTGCAGAAAAACAGCCCCAAAGCATGATGTTTCCATCCCCATGCTTCACAGTAGGTATGGTGTTCTTTGGATGCAACTCAGCATTCTTTGTCCTCCAAACACGACGAGTTGAGTTTTTACCAAAAAGTTATATTTTGGTGTCATCTGACCATATGTCATTCTCCCAATCTTCTTCTTGATCATCCCAATGCTCTCTAGCAAACTTAACAGGGCCTGGACATGTACTGGCTTAAGCAGGGTGACACGTCTGGCACTGCAGGATTTGAGTCCCTGGCGGCGTAGTGTGTTACTGATGGTAGGCTTTGTTACTTTGGTCCAAGCTCTCTGCAGGTCATTCACTAAGTCCCCCCATGTGGTTCTGGGATTTTTGCTCACCGTTCTTGTGATCATTTTGACCCCACGGGGTGAGATCTGGCGTGGAAACCCCAGATCGAGGGAGATTATCAGTGGTCTTGTATGTCTTCCATTTCCTAATAATAGCTCCCACAGTTGATTTCTTCAAACTAAGCTGCTTACCTATTGCAGATTCAGTCGTCCCAGCCTGGTGCAGGTCTACAATTTTGTTTCTGGTGTCCTTTGACAGCTCTTTGGTCTTGGCCATAGTGGAGTTTGGAGTGTGACTGTTTGAGGTTGTCTTTTATACTGATAACAAGTTCAAACAGGTGCCATTAATACAGGTAACGAGTGGAGGACAGAGGAGCCTCTTAAAGAAGAAGACACTCTTAACTTTACTCTCCTACATTGTCTCAGTCCACATCTTCAAAGTGATGTCCACATGTTTTTTCAGGATGGCCCATCGCTGTGTGGAGGCTGAGAACAAGTTGTACAGTTTGTGTAAGATGCCAAAGTAACCTGTGGCATCGACAGAACTTTTAGCATCAGCATCAGCCACAACCAGGTTCAATGTGTGAGCCACACATGGCACAAATAGAGCTCTTGGATTCATTTCCAGGAGTCTGCCTTGGACACCTTTGTTTTTGCCTCTCATGTTGACCCCATTATCATAAGACTGTCCTCTACAGTCCTCAAAATGAATTTTTAGCTTCTCTAACCTTTTGAGAATCAGGGATGCCAAATGTTGGCCTGTGGACTCCTCTGCCTCCAAAACCCCCATCAAAGTTTCCTTTATGTGGGGCTCCTCCTTCAGTGACACAATTCTAATCACAACTGACAACTGTTCAGTTTGGCTGACATCTGAGGTGAAATATAGAATGATAGAGAATAATTTTGCCAGCTTGATGTCACTCACCATTATTGAAATTACCTTGCTGCTCAACAAATCAATGAGTTTGTTCTGTATTTGGTGGCCAAGGTAGCTGGAGGTGTGACTCGAGTTCCCTTTTGGGCACGGTTCAGGTGCTCTTTCATGACTGGATCAAATTGTGCCATCAGTTCAACCTCTTTGAGGAAATTTCCATTTGATGGAGAGCACAGTGTTTCTGTGTGTTGTCTTAGTGCCAGATTTCTAATTGCCAGAGACTACACAATAGCAGCCAGACATGTCGACACCTCTTTCCATCTTATCCTCTCCTCTCATGCTTATCAATTGTTTCCCCTTTTTTGATCCTCATTGCCAGTTCTTTCCTTGTTTTCATGCAGTTTTGGTGTTCTCGACTGCTGTCGTGTGAAGTCAGCAAAGAACTTGCATGTTTCCAGTCTGTCAGTCCTGAGTTTGCTAATTTCATTTTCTTCTTCGAAAATAGTTTTCAGCAGAAGAAGAGGCTGTTGTTTCTTTGAGAATACACCAACCATCTTCTAGGGATTTTTTCACCACTCACCAAGGTCTTCCTGAAATACTGGTGGTGGCAACTTCTTCCATCACTCTCATTCCTTGGGGAAACAAAGTTAGGTGGTACCTCACTTGGTCCTCTGCAAACTAGTTGTGTCCGAATTCTGTGGCCAGCCAGCAGGGTCTGTAGACAATGGTTCATCCTCAGCAGCAGGGTCTGTAGACAGTGGTTCATCCTCAGCAGCAGGATTTGGTGGGGATGCTGCTACAGGCATTTCTAATGGAGAGTACATGGGCATTAGTTTACACATGTTATTCACAGCATTTATAGTGGTGGAACATCCCACATACATACCCAGTAATAATACAATCATCATTGTTACCTACAATATGGAAACTTAAAACTTTGCATAAATGGACATGATTTATTGTGTTTATGTTATGCAGGGATGCACACATAAACACACCATACAACCTCCCTGGCTAAGGCATAACTCAATATATCACAAAATATACAAAATAATAGCATAATAGTCTTTTAAGTTAGCCTACAGCATTGGAAATTCCCCTTACTGAGCTCAGAACCTAGTCAATACAATCACAGAAAACCTTTATGATGTCACCTCAATGAAAGTTAACCAAATCAATAATGTGCTCTTTAGGTTCTAATCGTTTTGCTGCGGGCTCCGCACATTATCATGATGAAACTGTGTGAAATTATATCCAATGTTATGTACGCTAGTTGGACAGAAATCAGAATATTGTCGCCCTATGTGTAATACTGTCAACCAAGAGTCAAGACTAAACCAATTTACCTTGGTGGTGTGCAGCCACTTTACAATAGTGCATCTAAATATTTTAAGGGGGGTGAGAAGGATTACTTTATCCTATCCTAGGTATTCCTTAAAGAGGTGGGGTTTCAGGTGTCTCCGGAAGGTGGTGATTGACCACAGACAGATGCTGGCACTAAGACTGCACTCAGTCAGCTGTATAAGGAAATAAGCAAACAGGAAACCACTCACCAAGAGGCGGCACTCCTAGTGGCTGGAGACTTTAATGCAGGGAAACTTAAATCAGTTCTACCAAATCTCTATCAGCATGTTAAATGTGCAACCAGAGGAAAACAAATTCTAGATCACCTGTACTCCACACACAGAGACGTGTACAAAGCTCTCCCTCGCCCTCCATTTGGAAAATCCGACCACAACTCTATCCTCCTGATTCCTGCTTTCAAGCAACAATTAAAGCAGGAAGCACCAGTGACTCGTCTATGAAAAAATGGTCAGATGAAGCAGATGCTAAACTACAGGACTGCTTTGCTATCACAGACTGGAACATGTTCCGGGATTCTTCCGATGACATTGAGTAATAGACCACATCAGTCAATGGCTTTATCAACCTACCCCCACCCCCCTCCCCATCTCATACTTCTGAGTTGGAGACTTTCCCAGGCAGTAGCCTGCCTAGCTCACGAACTAGAATCAGGGAGCCCACTCCAACAAGGTTAATTTACCCATAGTCCCACATGGTGACATGATATCATGGAGGTGACATGCAAATGAGCGATAGAAAACCTATTGCGCAAATGTCGCCATAACAAAAGAAATTGTGCGGGCGCCCTATGCCTCCCCAGGCAAGATGCTGCCCTCCTAGGCTAATTATGTCACCCATACCTAAAAGATGCTGCCCATGTCACCCATACCTAAAAGATGCTGCCCATGTCACCCATACCTAAAGATGCTGCCAATGTCACCCATACCTAAAATATGCTGCCCATGTCACCCATACCTAAAAGATGCTGCCCATGTCACCCATACCTAAAAGATGCTGCCCATGTCACCCATACCTAAATCCGCTGCTGCTGCCTCAACCTCTGACTTGATGTTCTGCTACCCTGCTGGCATCGAGCTGTGTACCGTTGGTCTGAACCACCACAGTTATAGTAACCGTCATTAGGCTAAATGCCCTTTTTGGTGAAAATATTCCAGTAGTTTGTGCCGACTCCCAATGGAAGGATAAGTACTAGTTTTACTGACCTTGGATCAGTCTTCTGCATATTGCAGTGAAATATTCCTTAACACTAACATTGTGTTATTCCTGTAAAACTATACAAGAGTGTGAGTTATTTACCTATTAATAAAGAAAATAAACTACTTCATGTGAGAATGTCTCTTGGTGTGGAGGGTAATCCATACCAAATACATGAGTGATGAACCAATGGCACATCTGGTCTGGTGTAAAAATGTGATATTTAGTGACAGGATTAGCATTCCACCCCAGAGTGGTGGTTGCTGGGGGAGAAGGGTGCATGACCACTTTATCATGCCCCCTCAGAGCTGAAAGCACTGGGAGGCCTGTGGTAAGTGATGCTCCGGCTCGTTTCAATGGGCACTTAGAGGCTCAGCCTCTCTTACATAAATGTATCTGTAGTGCTGCCCTGTGACTGAGTGTGTATCTGTGTGTGTCCTCCCCGTCAATGTCAAAAAGCTGTACCTACTGTTGTGCGTTAAGGCACTCTCCTGTCTGTCCTGCACACTTGTAGTTAATTCTGAATATTAACTATGGGTACATACAAAACACACCTTTCTCAGCATAGCATTGTGTAAACTTTGAGTTGTGCAGTTTATTGTACACTGCCTGTCATGCTTTACTGCTCAAAAGCCCATTTTATGAATTGGTTAGTTAGAGTATGTTGAGCTGCTTGCTTATTCCACTTCTACGGCTCTATCCCTCTGACTGTAAGCTGAAACACTTTCACCTTTCTCTCCCTAGAATCAGCGTACGTCCCAAATGGCACCCTATTCACTACATAGTCTCTAGTCAAACGTAGTGCACTATCTGCCCTGGTCAAAGGTAGTGCACTATATAAGGAATACTGTGCCATTGGGGAAGCATGCTGAGACGATCTTCCTCTGCCAGCCTACCAAAACTATGCTGTGACTCACAAGCATTAGCGACCCACACAAAGGCTATACAGTATAATCCACAGCATTGTTCCTAGGCCAATTCCCTGTTGTATTCCTGATTAACTTCGATGTGGGACCTATTACGATAAATCAGTCAATCCAATCAATCAATCAATCACATTTATTTATAAAGCCCTTCTTACATCAGCTGATGTCACAAAGTGCTGTACAGAAACCTAGCCTAAAACCCCAAACAGCAAGCAATGCAGGTGTAGAAGCACGGTGGCTAGGAAAAACTCCCTAGAAAGGCCAGAACCTAGGAAGAAACCTAGAGAGGAACCAGGCTATGAGAGATGGCCAGTCCTCTTCTGGCTGTGCCGGGTGGAGATTATAACAGAACATGGCCAAGATGTTCATAGATGACCAGCAGGGTCAAATAATAATAATGACAGTGGTTGTAGAGTGTGCAACAGGTCAGCACCTCAGGAGTAAATGTCAGTTGGCTTTTCATAGCCGATCATTCAGAGTATCTCTACCGCTCCTGCTGTCTCTAGAGGGTTGAAAACAACAGGTTTGGGACAGGTAGCACGTCCGGTGAGCAGGTCAGGATTCCATAGCCGCAGGCAGAATCAAATCAATGTGTATTTGTCACGTGCGCGAATACAACAGGTGTTGACCTTACAGTGAAATGCTTACTAACAGGCTCTAACCAATAGTGCAAATAAGGTGTTAAAGGTGAACAATAGGTAAGTGAAGAAATAAAACAACAGTAAAAATACAGGCTATATACAATAGCGAGGCTATAAAAGTAGTGAGTCTACATACAGACACCGGTTAGTCAGGCTGATTGAGGTAGTATGTACATGTAGATATGGTTAAAGTGACTATACGTATATGATGAACAGAGAGTAGCAGTAGCGTAAAAGAGGGGTTGGCGGGTGGTGGGTGGCGGGACACAATGCAGATAGTCCGGTTAGCCAATGTGCGGGAGCACTGGTTGGTCGGCCCAATTGAGGTAGTATGTATATGAATGTATAGTTAAAGTGACTATGCATATATGATAAACAGAGAGTAGCAGCAGCGTAAAAAGAGGGTTTGGGGGGGCACACAATGCAAATAGTCCGGGTAGCCATTTGATTACCTGTTCAGGAGTCTAAAAACTGTTGAAGCCTTTTTGTCCTAGACTTGGCACTCTGGTACCGCTTGCCGTGCGGTAGTAGAGAAAACAGTCTATGACTTGAGTGGCTGGCGTCTTTTACTATTTTTAGGGCCTTCCTCTGACACCGCCTGGTGTAGAGGTCCTGGATGGCAGGCAGCTTAGCCCCCGTGATGTATTGGGCCGTACACACTACCCTCTGAAGTGCCTTGCGGTCAGAGGCCGAGCAATTGCCGTACCAGGTAGTGATGTTGCAGCTGTAGGATCTCAGGACCAATGCCAAATCTTTTTAGTTTCCTGAGGGGAATAGGCTTTGTCTTGCCCTCTCCCTGACTGTCTTGGTGTGTTTGGACCATTCTAGTTTGTTGTTGATGTGGACACAGAGGAACTTGAATCTCTCAACCTGCTCCACTACAGCCCCGTCGATGAGAATGGGGATGTGCTCGGTCTTCCTTTTTCTGTAGTCCACAATCATCTCCTTAGTCTTGGCTATGTTGATGGATAGGTTGTTATTCTGGCACCACACGGCCAGGTCTCTGACCCACTCCCTATAGGCTGTCTCATCGTTGTCTGTGATCACTGTTGTGTCGTCTGCAAACTTAATGATGGTGTTGGAGTCGTGCCTGGCCATGCAGTCGTGGGTGAACAGGGAGTACAGGAGGGGAATGAGCACGCACTCCTGTGGTGCTCCAGTGTTGAGGATCAGCGTGGCAGATGTGTTGCTACCGACCCTCACCACCTGGGGTTGGCCCGTCAGGAAGTCCAGGATCCAGTTGCAGAGGGAGGTGTTTAGTCCCAAGATCCTTAGCTTAGTGATGAGCTTTGAGGGTACTATGGTGTTGAACGCTGAGCTGTAGTCAATGAATACCACTCTCAAATAAGTGTTCCTTTTGTCCAGGTGGGAAAGGGCAGTGTGGAGTGCAATAGAGATTGCATCATCTGTTGATCTGTTGGTGCGGTATGCAAATTGGAATGGGTCTAGGGTTTCTGGGATAATGGTGTTGATGTGAGCCATTACCAACGTTTCAAAGCACTAACGTTAGAAATATCCACCGAAGAAATTAATAAAGCAATATCTCAACAAAAAGTCAACAAGTCTCCAGGCACTGATGGCTTCCCTTCAGAATGGATCAAGACCTTCAGAGAACAATTAACACCTCTACTTAAGGCCTGTTTTAACTGGACTCTGAGGGAGGGGGGTCTCCCAACGTCATGGAGAGAGGCCATCATATCAGTAATCCCAAAAAGAGAGTAAAGATAAGAAAGAATGCAGTTCATATAGACCTATCTCAATTCTTAACACAGATTATAAACTATATGCATCAATAATAGCCAAAAGAATCGAGAACATAATCCCAGAATTGATTGACGGAGATTAAATTGGTTTCATACAAAATAGGCAGACACAGGACAATATAAGGAGAACACTACATGTCATGGACCACATTACTCAAAATAAGCACAAGTGCAATATTAATCAGCCTAGATGCAGAAAAATCATTTGATTCAGTGGGATGGGATTACCTATTCCAAGTTATGGAAAGATTTGGTTTCAACAAAGAAGTGATACAGTGCATCAAAACACTGTATTCATGTCCGACCGCTAGAATAAAGATATATGGACATTTGACACGAACAATAAAATTAGAGCGAGGGGCAGGACAAGGCTGTAATCTTTCACCCACGCTCTTATCCTTGTACCTAGAACCATTAGCACAGACAATAAGACAGGACCCAACCTTAGAGGGAATAACAATAAGAGGCAGGGAACATAAGATATGCATGTATGCTGATGATGTTCTGTTATTCCTTAAAGACCCAGGCTCAAGTGGACCTAGATTGATGGATGTTTTACAAACATTTGGAACATATTCAGGGTATGTGCTTAACGTACACAAGCCCCAAGCCCTAGTATATAATTATACCCCACAGGAAGAGCTGAAGAGTAGGTATAACTTCACCTGGACCTCTTCATCCATTAAATATCTGGGAGTATATCTACCCAAAGATACACCCAAATTGTATGACATGAATTACGATCCCATCAACAAGAAAATATATGATGACCTGGACAGGTGGAGTATTCAAACAATTCCCTTTGGATCTTAGTAAACAGTAGAATCAAACGGATAAACAATAAGAGACCAAAACTGAATACAACATCCTGGGGGTATGTATTATGTGTCAGCCCAATTGAGACCTCTGGTGTGTTGGTGCAATTCAGGATATGAATCCAAATGGAAAGACATTGAGACTACTTTGACAGAGATACCCATACAGTCAGTTTTAGAAAATAAGGACATGGTAAAAGAAATATACAATAGACAAAATCAGTGGATTCATTTCTCTCTGAGCACATGGTTTAGGCTAGTTGTCATGAACACATGTCTCAGGATGGTAAGTTGGTGGTTGAAGATATCCCTCTAGTGGTGTGGGGGCTGTGCTTTGGCAAAGTGGGTGGGGTTATATCCTTCCTGTTTGGCCCTGTCCGGGGGTGTCCTCAGATGGGGCCACAGTGTCTCCTGACCCCTCCTGTCTCAGCCTCCAGTATTCATGCTGCAGTAGTTTGTGTCGGGGGGCTAGGGTCAGTTTGTTATATCTGGAGTACTTCTCCTGTCCTATTCAGTGTCCTGTGTGAATTTAAGTGTGCTCTCTTTAATTCTCTCTTTCTCTCTTTCTTTCTCTCTCTCTGAGGACTTGAGCCCTAGGACCATGCCTCAGGACTACCTGACATGATGACTCCTTGCTGTCCCCAGTCCACCTGGCCGTGCTGCTGCTCCAGTTTCAACTGTTCTGCCTTATTATTATTGGACTATGCTGGTCATTTATGAACATTTGAACATCTTGGCCATGTTCTGTTATAATCTCCACCCGGCACAGCCAGAAGAGGACTGGCCACCCCACATAGCCTGGTTCCTCTCTAGGTTTCTTCCTATGTTTTGGCCTTTCTAGGGAGTTTTTCCTAGCCACCGTGCTTCTACACCTGCATTGCTTGCTGTTTTGGGTTCAATGTTGGGTTTCTGTACAGCACTTTTAGATATCAGCTGATGTACGAAGGGCTATATAAATACATTTGATTTGATTTGATGAAGTAAAATAATTCAGACAGAGAGATCAAACTGCTGAGTTGGCCCGCATACGACCCAGGCTTCATCCCTACAACTCAGGACAGCAGATTTAAACAATGGACGCAGAAAGGCATCACATCATTCAGTACACTTATAAGGAATGGGAACCTAGATAACTTCCAGGACCTAAGGAAAAAACATGGCTTGGATAAACAACATTTTTACAGATACCTACCAGGACCTAAGTAAAAAACACGGCTTGGATAAACAACATTTTTACAGATACCTACAAGTTCGACACTATTTCTTGAGGGAGATAGAAGTGATTGAGCCATGAGCACCTCCAAAATTAATCCAAGTATTCACTAACAGATACAACTTGGGGAGTAACAAAAAAACTATTTCATATCTCTACTTGGGTATTCAAAGAAACATTCTAAACTATATTAAAAAGAAATGGGAGGAGGAACTTAACATTGAAATAACTGATGAAACATGGTTGAACATATTAGAGGGTCAACAAAGCTCCACCAACTCAAGGTCATGGAGAGAATTCTGTTGGAAGAATGTTATACGTTTGTTCATAACATCTAAACTGAAATCAAAACAGACTGGCTCACTACACCCTTGTTGGAGAGAATGCGGTCTATTGTGGGCGGACCACTCTCATATCTTTTGGACTTGCCCCGCAATCGAAACTTACTGGGGAGAAATAAATCTAACATTGGAAAACTAATGTGATTTGACATAGAACAAACATTCATTTATTTGTACTTGGGTGAAATACCTGATAACTTACACAATAGAGAAAAGTACCTTTTGAAGGTCCTACTGGTAGCCAGTAAAAAGGCTGTCACTAGGAAATGGCTACAAAAAGACCCTCCCACCGTGTCACAATGGATAGACATTGTAGAAGAAATACACCACATGGAGTGTATGACCTTTGCTTTAAGAACTCAACAGGAGAGAGGTCAAGAATACTGGGTTTCGTACTTGAAAATGGTCTAATTGAAAGATGTCAATGTAACTAATATGATGATATGATGATGAAGGTGTGATGTGCACTGTAACTGACAGACCTTTTTCTGTTGTTCTTTTATTTGACTTTATTTGTCATTTCTTTGTGTTCCTACAATAAAGACAAAGTATATAAAAAAAAGCAGCACTAGGGTCTAGGAGCACGAGGACAGATGCAGAGCCTCGGTCTGACGCCATTAAAAGGTAATTTACCAACTTCATAAGTGCACTCTCAGTGCTATGATGGGGTCTAAAACCAGACTGAAGCGTTTCGTATACATTGTTTGTCTTCAGGAAGGCAGTGAGTTGCTGCGCAACAGCTTTTTCTAAAACATTTGAGAGGAATGGAAGATTCGATATAGGCCGATTTAGTTTTTTATATTTTCTGGGTGAAGGTCTGGCTTTTTCAAGAGAGGCTTTATTACTGCCACGTTTAGTGAGTTTGGTACACATCCTGTGGATAGAGAGACGTTTATTGTGTTCAACAAGCACAGGAAGCAGCTCTTTCAGTAGTTTAGTTGGAATAGGGTCCATTATGCAGCTTGAAGGCTTAGAGGCCATGATTATTTTCATCAATGTGTCAAGAGATATAGTATTAAAAAACCTCAGTGCCTCCCTTGATCCAGGGACCTGGCAGAGTTGTGCAGACTCAGGACAACTGAGCTTTGAAGGAATACGCAGATTTAAAGAGGAGTCCATCATTTGCTTTCTAATGAGCATGATCTTTTCCTCAAAGAAGTTCATGAATTTGTGTGAAAGCCATCCACTCTTGGGGAATGCTTCTTTTTAGTTAGCTTTGCGACAATATATAGATTTTTCTTATTTTCCTCAATTAAGTTGGAAAAATAGGATGATCGAGCAGCAGTGAGGGCTCTTCAATACTGTACTCTCTTTCCAAGCTTGTCGGAAGACTTCCAGTTTGGTGTAGCGCCATTTCCGTTTCAATTTTCTGGAAGCTTGCTTCAGAGCTCAGTTATTTTCTGTATACCAGGGAGCTGGTTTCTTATGACAAATGTGTTTTGTTTTTAGCTGTGCAACTGCATCGAGGGTATTGCGCAAGGTTAAACTGAGTTCCTCAGTTAGGTGGTTAACTGATTTTTGTCCTCTGACGTCCTTGGGTAGGCGGAGGGAGTCTGGAAGGGCATAAACTAATCTTTGGGTTGTCTGAGAATGTATAGCACGACTTTTGATGCTTCTTGGTTGGGGTCTGAGCAGATTATTTGTTGCGATTGCAAACGTAATAAAATGGTGGTCCGATAGTCCAGGATTATGAGGAAAAACATTAAGATCCACAACATTTATTCCACGGGACAAAACTAGTTCCAGAGTATGACTGTGGCAGTGAGTAAGTCTGGAGACATGTTGGACAAAACTGACTGAGTCGATGATGGCTCTGAAAGCCTTTTGGAGTGGGTCTGTGGACTTTTCCATGTGAATATTAAAGTCACCAATGATTTGATTATTATCTGCTATGACTACAAGGTCCGATAGGAATTCAGGGAACTCAGTGAGGAACGCTGTAAATGGCCCAGGAGGCCTGTAAACAGTAGCTGTTAAAAGTGATTGAGTAGGCTGCATAGATTTCATGACTAGAAGCTCAAAAGACGAAAACTTTGGTTTTTTTGTAAATTGAAATTTTCTATCATAAATGTTAGCAAACGTCCGCCTTTGTGGGATAAACGTCCGCCTTTGTGGGATGTGCGGGGGTTATGGTCACTGCTGTAACCAGGAGGTGAGGCCTCATTTAACACAAATTCATCGGGCTTAAGCCATGTTTCAGTCAGGCCAATCACATCAAGATTATGATTAGTGATTAGTTCATTGACCATAACTGCCGAGGAAGTGAGAGATCTGGCATTAAGTAACTCTATTTTGAGATGTGAGGTATCACAATCTCTTTCGATAATGGCAGGAATGGAGGAGGTCTTTATTCCAGTGAGATTGCTATGGCGAACACGGCAAAATTAATCAATTAAGCATATAGGAGTTCCTATTTCATTGTTAAACACCTCAATATAGAATAGCCGAATGTCGTTTGGAGAAAATATTTATATATATATACAGAATATACAGTGGGGCAAAAAAGTATTTAGTCAGCCACCAATTGTGCAAGTTCTCCCACTTAAAAAGATGAGAGATGCCGTAATTTTCACCATAGGTACACTTCAACTATGACAGACAAAAATGAGAGAAAAAATCCAGAAAATCACATTGTAGGATTTTTAATGAATTTATTTGCAAATTATGGTGGAAAATACGTATTTGGTCACCAACAAACAAGCAAGATTTCTGGCTCTCACAGACCTGTAATTCCTTCTTTAAGAGGCTCCTCTGTCCTCCCCTCGTTTCCTGTATTAATGGCACCTGTTTGAACTTGTTATCAGTATAAAAGACACCTTTCCACAACCTCAAACAGTCACACTCCAAACTCCACTATGGCCAAGACCTAAGAGATGTCAAAGGACACCAGAAACAAAATTGTAGACCTGCACCAGGCAGGGAAGACTGAATCTGCAATAGGTAAGCAGCTTGGTTTGAAGAAATCAACTGTGAGAGGAATTATTAGGAAATGGAAGACATACAAGACCACTGATAATCTCCCTCGATCTGGGGCTCCATGCAAGATCTCACCCCGTGGGGTCAAAATGATCACAAGAACGGTGAGCAAAAATCCCAGAACCACATGGGGGGACCTACTGAATGACCTGCAGAGAGCTGGGACCAAAGTAACAAAGCCTACCATCAGTAACACACTACGCCGCCAGGGACTCAAATCCTGCAGTGCCAGACGTGTCCCCCTGCTTAAGCCAGTACATGTCCAGGCCTGTCTGAAGTTTGCTAGAGAGCATTTGGATGATCCAGAAGAAGATTGGGAGAATGTCATATGGTCAGATGAAACCAAAATATAATATATATAACTCAACTTGTCGTGTTTGGAGGACAAAGAATGCTGAGTTGCATCCAAAGAACACCATACCTACTGTGAAGCATGGGGGTGGAAACATCATGCTTTGGGGCTGTTTTCTGCCAAGGGACCAGGACGACTGAAAGGAAAGAATGTATCGTGAGATTTTGAGTGAAAACCTCATTCCATCAGCAAGAGCATTGAAGATGAAACGTGGCTGGGTCTTTCAGCATGACAATGATCCCAAACACACCGCCCGGGCAACGAAAGAGTGGCTTCGTAAGAAGCATTTCAAGGTCCTGGAGTGGCCTAGCCAGTCTCCAGATCTCAACCCCATAGAAAATCTCCTACAATGTGATTTTCTTTCTCATTTTGTCTGTCATACAAATTTGTCTCTCATCTTTTTAAGTGGGAGAACCTGCACAATTGGTGGCTGACTAAATACTTTTTTATTCAGCTATGTTCAATTGTATTCTGCATACTATAAAATAATATAACACACTTCCACGGAATTCTAAGCAAATCTTGTTTGCTAAATGAACTAGTGTAGCCTACAGTCATTTGGCATAGCCAGATCAGGACCTAAAATGAGGAAAACTCAAGAGTATGCTGTTCTGAAATAGACTACGTTTTCTTCATATCATGCTTCTTTAGACCTGTCTAAAATAAATACTGGATATATTGTGAAGGAGGACGGCTCTATTACATGGATTTACTAGACTTTTAAAAATGTAGATGTTCCAAAGGTCTGCCACGACTTCCACCGAAGGTGGCTCCCCTGCCTGTTCGGGCGGCACTCGGTGGTCGTAGTCACCGGTCTACTAGCTGCCACCAAACCCTTTTTCCTTTTCTGTTTGTTATGTCTGTATTGAATTCACCCATTCCTTGTTTGAGATTTGTTTTAGGGCTATTTAAGCCGGTTAGGCCCGCCTGGTTTTGGACGGGCTTGTTTTCTGTTTCTCTGTGGATGGTTGCGTGTAGTATGTTCTCAGACCTTTTTGGTGTCCTGTTTTGGGTCGGTCATATTTTGTTCGCCTGTTGTGTTGACCACTTACCCATTTACCGAAATAAAGTCGGTTTTCTATGAACCCTCTGCTCTCTGCGCCTGACTCCGCACCCACCACTCCTAGCTGTGTGACAACATCAGTAGCTTGTGTGGAAACCAGGAGATGAGACCGTGAGACGACGGTTATTCGGTGACAAGCACCGGCTGACAAAATGTTGTTATCGCCACAGCCCTAGTTGCATTTGATGTGAAAACCTTCAGGAAACTCTAGAAGCGGCTATTTGTTATAATGCGGTGAAGTGCTCAGTTAGGAATGCAGTGGCTAGCTCCTATTTGAGTCATCATAAACTCTCTGATCTGAATAACAACTTAATGTAGCACTCAATCAGTAAGCACTTACAACAAATACAGGTACAACTTCAATGCCACACACACAAAGGCAAAGAAGGACAAAGAGAAAGCGCTTATTGTGCATAAAACAGACTGGAAACCACATATTCTAACCACATCTCTCTCTCACACACACACACACACACACACACACACACACACACACACACACACACACACACACACACACACACACACACACACACACACACACACACACACACACACACACACACACACACACACACACACACACACACACACACACACACACACACACACACACACACACACACACACACACACACACTATAGAAGACAGCAGCCCCTATATGGTTTGTCCTCTATCAGACCCTACATGGTGCCCAATTAAAGCACATAGATCTATATGAACTCTGCTCCATCAAAAGGTTGTCACCACTCCCCATCCCCTCCCACATACAGCCATATATACAGCCCTCAGACAGCCCTGTCCTTTCTTCAGCTGGACGGCTGTGGCTGTGTGGAGGTCATTGCTAATCCTGGGGGAGTTCTCACATTGTGTCTCAGCAGCCAGTGGGTCAGAGCCATTCAAAAGGCGGGCTTTAGTTAAACATCCATTAGCAGGCCCCACCTATTGGTCAGAGTGACTGAGCGCTCAGGGGTGGGAGGGTTTCTGTTGGAAACGGTTTCTCCCACAGCTGTTCAGTGTTACATCATTAGTCATCTGCTCCATAGAAAGTGTTACCGTACAAAGGCCCTCTATGGAGGCAGTATTTGGTGGGAGTCGGTTCACATTAGCGGAGGGGAGGTGGAAGAAAATAATATCTACTTAATTACTGTGAAATGGCTGTGTTGTCTTATCCTTTTCACCACCTCCCATTGACAAAGGGCCAAACCCAATGTCTACATGTTATTTTGTTTTATTTCACCTTTGTTTAACCAGGTAAGCTAGTTGAGAACACGTTCTCACTTACAACTGCGACCTGGCCAAGATAAAGCAAAGCAGTTCGACACATACAACAACACAGAGTTACACATGGAATAAACAAACATTCAGTCAATAATACAATAGAAAAAGTCTATATACAGTATGTGTAAATGAGGAAGGATAAGGGAGGTAAAGGCAATAAATAGGCCATGGTGGCGAAGTAATTACAATATAGCAATTAAACACTGGAATGATGGATTTGCAGAAGATGAACGTGCAATTAGAGATACTGGGGTGCAAAGGAGCAAGATAAATAAATAAATACAGTATAGGGAATGGATAGTTAGATGGGCTACGTACAGGTGCAGTGATCTGTGAGATGCTCTGACAGCTGGTGCTTAAAGCTAGTGAGGGAGATATGAGCTGCTATGGTGACCAGTGAGCTTAGATAAGGTGGAGCTTTACCTAGCAGAGACTTGTAGATAACCTGGAGCCAGTGGGTTTGGCGACGAGTATGAAGCGAGGGCCAACCAACGAGAACATACAGGTCGCAATGGTAGGTAGTGTATGGTGCTTTGGTGACAAAACGGATGGCACTGTGATAGACTGCATCCAGTTTGTTGAGTAGAGTGTTGGAGGCTATTTTATAGATGACATCACCGAAGTCAAGGATAGGTAGGATGGTCAGTTTTACGAGGTTATGTTTGGCAGCATGAGTGAAGGATGCTTTGTTGCGATAAAGGAAGCCGATTCTAGATTTAATTTTGGATTGGAGATGCTTAATGTGAGTCTGGAAGGAGAGTTTCCAGTCTAATGGAGGTGATCTACTTATTCACTGCCATTGCAGTCAAACGGAAATAATTCAATCTCATTTATTCTCTTAAATGTAACAATATGTCCGTGTCAAACTGCTAGTTGGACATCCTTGACCGTAAAGTCATCTTCTAATCTTCTTCTTCTAGTCTTTTTTAGAGTGGGGTTTGGTGAGCACCTCAGGGAAGCCTGTGTGATCGTCCATCTCTTTCATACCATCGTACCATCATCTCTTCATCACCAAGCACATGGATCCTGGTGAAAAGTAGTTCACTATTACAGGAATAGAGTTCCATTTGGGACACAGCCATTGTTTTTTAATTTACAACTGACAACGAACAGGTACTTCACCAGAGGCATGACGGATGGCTGCCAGTCAACACTCTGCCAAGTACCTCATTGGTATTCCCCGCAGTGGCATTTGCCAGCCGGAGCATTGCCTTGGTTACGCTGCCCATGCAGGTGATGATGAACGCCGCTTTGAGGTTTCTCTCCTCCACGAATGCCAGCAGGGAGCCCAGCAGCTCCTGTCCCGGCCCCAAGGGCACAGCGTGGACCCTGAGGGCCGAGCCTGCAGATCCCTGAGAGAGAGAGACATGAGAGATGAGAGACAAGAGACTTGAGGGACGTCGTGAGAGAGAGAGAAAAACGTGAGAGAGCGAGAGAGACGTGATAGACGTGAGAGAGAGACGAGAGCGAGAGAGAGAGACGTGAGAGAGAGACATGAGAGTGTTTTGGGACTCCGAATCATATACAGTCGTGGCTAATAGTTTTGAGGATGACACAAATATTAATTTCCACAAAGTATAATTCTGCAATAATCTGAGACGGCGCTCAGAACGGTAACCAAATTAGCCTCCATGTTGGAGTCAACCGAAACCAGAAAAGACATGATAAATGTTTCCTTACCTTTGATGAACTTCATCAGAATGCAGTCCTAGAAATCCCAGGTCCACAATAAATGCTTGATTTGTTCGAAAATGTCTGTTATTTATGTCCAATTAGCTACTTTGGTTAGCGCGTTTCGTAAACAATTCCAAAGTCACAAAGCGCGTCCACTATAACGTGACAAAATGTCCAAAAGTTCCGTAACAGTCAGTAGAAACATGTCAAACGATGTACTGAATCAATCTTTAGAATGTTGTTTACATATATCTTGAATAACGTTCCAACCGGAGAATTACTTTAGAATTACCTCAGATGAGCGGTGGAACGCAAGTCCTTCCCCTGTGAACGCGCCTGGTGAAAGCATGGTCCACTCATGGCTTTAGTGACTATTTCCTGTGTCAATCGACCCCTCTTCACATTAGAGTCATCAGACAAAGTACTATTGACTGCTGCAATCTAGTGGAAGGCGTAGGAAGTGAAAACTCATCCATACCTCGCTGTAATTTCAATAAGACCTTGGTTGAAAATCTGCCACCTCCAGAAAAAAAACAGGAAGTGGAGTTTCTGTTATACTCACAGACATAATTCAAACAGTTTTAGAAACTTCAGAGTATTTTCTATCCAATACTAATAATACTATGCAAATATTAGCAACTATGACTGAGTAGCAGGCCGTTCGATATGGGCACCTTTCATCCAAGCTACTCAATACTGCCCCTGCAGCCATAAGAAGTTAACGAGGGAATCACTGACATGATGTCAGCTGGTCCTTTTGTGGCAGGGCTGAAATGCAGTGGAAATGTTTTTGGGGGATTCAGTTCATTTGCATGGCAAAGAGGGACTTTGCAATTAATTGCAATTCATCTGACCACTCCTCATAACATTCTAGAGTATATGCAAATTGCCATCATACAAACTGAGGCAGCAGACTTTGTGAAAATGAATATTTATGTCATTCTCAAAAGTTTTGGCCACAACTGTACAGGGAGGGTTGAGAGAAATGCCTAGAGAAGATACAAAAGTGTAAGACAGAGAGAGGAGTTACGAGTGGTGTTTTCTTTCAAAACATAACCTATTTTCCAATAATTTGCCATCTCTTGTTTCACCTCATTGGACTTGTCAATCCACCTTGTTTTACTTAGAGCACCTCTGACAGTCAAAAGGCCTGTGCTGGCTGGGCCACCTGGAGCCTTGTCTTTTCAGCACTGTCCTGGACTGGTGGCCAGTTGTACCATTGTAAAGCGCCCAAACTTTATTCACTCCCTCCCAACCCCTAGCAGCCAACGCTTCTCTCCCCTTCTCCCTCTGTGGCCACACTATTGCTCTAGGCCTGGCTTGATTCAAAGATGTTTTTCAGAGTCATTGACCCCTAGAAGTCCATGAATTAATCCATTAATTCACATGTTGGGTAAAGGGGAACAGAGGGAGAGGAAAGGGGGAAAGGGGGAGGAGGATGGTTAACTAATACGAACTAATATGGAAGGTTACAAGTTCAAACCCCCAAGCTGACAAGTTACAAATCTGTCGTTCTGCCCCTGAACAGACAATTAACCCACAGTTCCTAGGCCATCATTGAAAATAAGAATTTGTACTTAACTGACTTGCCTAGTTAAATAAAGGTAAAAACATCTAATCCACCTCAGTGTATTCACCAACTGATTCCACATCATATCCTCATTCTGCTGGTGTTCAACAAGCCTGACAGAGCAGCTCTGCATTTCCAGAAATAAACCATATCATCAAAATGCTTTTCTTAAAGCTGTCAACCGCTAGCCTCATTCAACCAGCCTAATCTTGCTAGCTGCACATCCTGATACACAAACGGAAAGGAAACGTGAGCATAGCTATCAGTCAGATTTCACCAGGATAATCAACAACAACCCTTTATCTATTATAAATCATACTGTATTATCATAAGCCAAAGAGTTAGTATTGGAAGGTTAGGATCCATCCTGTAAGGGAGCCAGCCTTCAGAATTAATATGTATGTGGTTCAACTCAGAAATCCACAACCAAGGACCACCTGGCAAGCAGCACATGACAATAAAGGAAAGGGAGGGTATTCTGTCTTTCTCTCTTTCTACAAATCCTTCCTTCAAACCAGCAGGAGAATTATATTTCATCCTTTCTTCACCCAGCAGGAGAGAACATTCCAGAATGCAACATCCATCCAGGGGAGGATGAGGGGAGGAGTCTGACTGGATTAGTGGACAAGAATGAAAGGAAAAACATTAGCTTCATTGATGCTATAACGTGAGCATTTGTACATTTGAATGTATTGTAACGACCCTGGGTCGTATTTTGTCCAATCATTACCTAGCCCCTATTCAATCATTACAGGCTATTTATCATATCATAATATTTATCATGGATGGATGAAGTGGGAAAAATCTATACATTGCTACTGGTCTCGACTCTTGGCTCATTGTAGGCCAACCAGTAAATAAATCAACTATTAGAGTAATATCAGGGATGGGCTAAAATGGATCCAACCCTTCACAAACACAATCAGGGGACATTTGTTTGAATCAAAACAGTGATTGTAACCCCGGCTTTGAACCCAACAACTTCCAGACTCGCCAGAGCAGCATTGAGCAGAACACATCTATCACTGTCTCCTGCTCATCTAACTACCAAAATCCCCTGGCTTGGATCACCACAAACAAAACACTTGTACAACCAGTGATGAAGACAACCCAAAATATTTCAGCTGATGAATAAATGTTTTGAGCAGCTTGATTAAGCAAGGCCGATTTGAATTGACAATAATGAATAATAATGCACATTTTATGGGAAGCTATAAATGAGATCATAAGAGAAAATTCCAAAGCTCATATTCTTACAGGCATAATGCAATAATTGAAGGGCAGAGGAGGTTGCACTCATTTTGGAGCTATGTTTTAGGCACATGCAGACCTCTGCTCTCTCTGCTGCTCACATTCCCGCTCAGCTGATCTTGGCATTCATTATTACAAATACAACACTCTACTTTTGTCGTATAAAAGCCTGTTAGAATTGAATTTAGAATCCTATAAATGTAATTAGATATACAAGGACATTTTATTGATCTGCCAGTATTTTCATTTAGAGATTCCAGTAAACTCTTTGATGTTTCCTTTCATCTCTCCTGCCAATTATTATTGGATTATTCACCATGGCAACCAATTGTTAGTATGAAACAGAATTTATTTCTCAGTTCGGTTGGCTTTCGTGGAAATCAGACCGTTTTCATTTGCAGGGATGTTTGTGTTTTTACCTAATGTAATCCAGAACAAATACTTATTTCACTTTTAGAATATTCCTGTTGCTATTGTTATATGTAAATACAGGACATTTGTAGCTATGTAGAGGCATAACTTCATTCACCAGCTCTCTTACCATTTTGTACAATTATGTGAATAGCCTACCAGTTGGTGCAACTGTAAATTACAGTGTGTTATTTTTCTCTTACTGTAAATTGTGTATAGAGATTGCTGATATTACTGTTTAATGTAATAGAGTTTACTGGATTTACATTGTTGTAGTTTTCTGTAACGGTCGTCGGTGGAAGAAGGTGAGGACCAAAGCACAGCGTGGTACGTGTTCATCTTATTTATTTTAACTGAACAACATCAAACAAAGAAACAAAAAAAGGCACAACCCAAACAGCTCCGTCAGGTGCAAACCACACTAAACAGACAATATAATCACCCACAACTCAAGGGTGAAAACAGGCTGCCTAAGTGTGGTTCTCAATCAGGGACAACGATAAACAGCTGCCTCTGATTGAGAACCATACCAGGCCAAACACAGAAATACCAAATCATAGAAAAAAGAACATAGACTGCCCACCCCAACTCAAGCCCTGACCATACTAAAACAAAGACAAAACAAAGGAACTAAGGTCAGAACGTGACATTTTCTTATTATTTTATCCTGTTTCTCTCTGTACACATACTACATGTATACTCTGTTTCATCATTAATCTCCTTGACTGGGCTTCTGTGTCTGTCATCACTCTTTGCCCAGAGTGCAGTCTGGTATCAGTTTACTCCCACTGGCCTATCCACACATTAGTACATACCAGACTGTTTTATTTGTAGATGTATAAATATCATATGTGCATGTTGTGTGCATACCTTCATTTATTTTCAAAGATTTTGGGTGATATGTTGACCCCGTGGAGCCTTGGAGAATGATGCAATGCTAGTAGCCAAACTAGAGAGTGGAGCAAAAAATATATATATATGTTTTTGATGCATGCCAGCAAAGCCACTACACACCACAACACAACATTAAACAATACATCAATTGTACTATAACTGTGACAAACGGTGCCCACAAACAGTTAGGGCCTACATAAAGCAGTCCCAACAACAGAGCTTTCTTTTCAGCACCATGGAGCGAATCTTTAACACTGCTACACCTGGCTATCAGCGAAGCCTTGTCTGGCAGCGAAACAATTCATTCAGCTAAATTTACTGCCTTTTTTAAAAACATAGCTGATATGGCTGACTTGCTTAAACAAATGTGGTTTCTACTGACAATTGAGATGTACAAACTATGGCATAAGGGAATGATGAGCCGAAAAGAGGCAATCCATAATTTCAATGAAGACATTAATAAGCAGGCTAAGACGAACAAGTCTATAACTATTAGTTCAGCCCTTTTGAAATCGGAGCTCTAGAAAAAGGCCTGAGTTCCCGACTTGGAATTCTGAGTTGGATGACTGTTCAAACGTATTCACCCAGTCGGAGCTCGTTTTTTTCAGAGTTCCCAGTTGTCTTGAACTCACTGAAGTCTGAGATTTCCCAGTACCGAGTTTCCAGCTGTTTTGAACGCAGCAGAAGTCATGCTGGATTGACAGTATGGCCAATGTATTCAACCTTCTCTTGCCCATGGTGTTGCATGTGAATGTTTATCTATTTAAGCTTGTAAAGAGACCCTTAAACCCAGACTTGGACCACACACCCACTCCACTGAATAGCAGGCTAGTGATTGCTTTGCAAAGCTTGCAGAAAGCTACTGATTCCTTCCAAACCACTCATTGTTGAATTTACGATTTCCAACTTGTTGTGTAATGTTTATGTCCAATGGCCTATGAACAACAACACATTTTATCTATAATTTCTCTTCATATGACAAGGATTGAAAAGGATTTGCCAGTAGATTGTCGACTTGATTCATGACGGTACTGCTTGTTTAGCTTGCTAGCTAAGATTTTGAAAGTATGATGTTGACATGATCGGTCCAATCAAAGCTACGGTAGGTATAACGTGATTTGAAGTCATTTTATCTGTGGCCAATGACCTTGAGCCTTCTTGGATGGCACTTCTAATGTAAATCTATGGCAGCACCCAAGGGGCTTGAATTTTTGAGCTCTCCCTGTAGATTTTGCGGAAACGTAGTGTCCCCATGAGTGACAGGACACTGAGCTAATAACAGCGCAGCTAGAGAACATTACCAACCCCCAAGTATAATTTTCCCCTGACTGACCCACCACCACAGAAAGCACTGATCTAGGCTGAAACACCTGCATTTTGGAGCTGCCTTACTCAAAAAAGCAAAAAAGACAACATGTTTGTATGCGGATAATTTGTATTTACATTGTTTGCGAACTGATATGTGACATGGATTAATGCCTCTGCCCCACCTGCCCTGAATGTCAGGTTGTCACTGAAACTAGAGAAGGATATTTTGAAAACCGATGTAAAACAAGCCCTATATTGATTAATGTGGCAAACAGTCAGTCAACTCACCACGCTTTCAAAGAGAACTTCAGGGGTGTATTCACTAGGAACCAAACATAACCAAATTGAAGCAAACTGTACGGAACAGAGAGGGGCTAGATTAATTTATCCAATTGAAACTCTAGTTTTAGCAGCTTGTTTGGACTAATGACAATGATTATACATGCCAGGTTCGGATTGAAGTGGTCCTTCTTCCTGCCACATGCTAGAAATCAACAAAACATTTCACCATGTTAATGAAACAATTCAACAAGTTTTTTTCCCAGTGGTAACACTTTTCGAACAGTGACTAGCTGACACTCGTATGCCTAATAGCCTATATATTCATATATTACATTTGCATTAAAATGGGCATGGGACCGTCAAAGAGGTGAGCATGAGCCCGTCAAAGAGGTGGTCATGGGACCGTCAAAGAGGTGGCATGAGCCCGTCAAAGAGGTGGGCATGGGCCCGTCAAAGAGGTGGACATGGGACCGTCAAAGAGGTGGGCATGGGCCCGTCAAAGAGGTGGGCATGGGCCCGTCAAAGAGGTGGGCATGAGCCAGTCAAAGAGGTGGGCATGAGCCCGTCAAAGAGGTGGGCATGAGCCCGTCAAAGAGGTGGGCATGAGCCCGTCAAAGAGGTGGGCATGAGCCCATCAAAGAGGTGGGCATGGGCCCGTCAAAGAGGTGGGACCGTCAAAGAGGTGGGCCCAGTCAAAGAGGTGGTCATGGGCCCGTCAAAGAGGTGAGCATGAGCCCGTCAAAGAGGTGGTCATGGGCCCGTCAAAGAGGTGGTCATGGGCCCGTCATAGAGGTGGACATAAGCCAGTCAAAGAGGTGGGCATGGGCCCGTCAAAGAGGTGGGCATGTGCCAGTCAAAGAGGTGGTCATGGGCCAGTCATAGAGGTGGACATAAGCCAGTCAAAGAGGTGGGCATGGGCCCGTCAAAGAGGTGGGCATGTGCCAGTCAAAGAGGTGGTCATGGGCCAGTCATAGAGGTGGACATAAGCCAGTCAAAGAGGTGGGCATGGGCCCGTCAAAGAGGTGGGCATGGGCCCGTCAAAGAGGTGGGCATGTGCCAGTCAAAGAGGTGGGCATGGGCCAGTCAAAGAGGTGGGCATGGGCCCGTCAAAGAGGTGGGCATGTGCCAGTCAAAGAGGTGGTCATGGGCCAGTCATAGAGGTGGACATAAGCCGGTCAAAGAGGTGGGCATGGGCCCATCAAAGAGGTGGGCATGAGCCAGTCAAAGAGGTGGGCATGGGCCAGTCAAAGAGGTGGGCATGAGAGGTGGACATGGTCATGGGCCAGTCAAAGAGGTGGGCATGGGCCCGTCAAAGAGGTGGGCATGAGCCAGTCAAAGAGGTGGGCATGGGCCAGTCAAAGAGGTGGGCATGAGCCAGTCAAAGAGGTGGGCATGGGCCCGTCAAAGAGGTGGGCATGGGCCCGTCAAAGAGGTGGGCATGGGCCCGTCAAAGAGGTGGGCATGAGCCAGTCAAAGAGGTGGGCATGGGCCAGTCAAAGAGGTGGGCATGAGCCAGTCAAAGAGGTGGTCATGGGCCAGTCAAAGAGGTGGGCATGGGTCAGTCAAAGAGGTGGGCATGGGCCCGTCAAAGAAGTGAGCATGGGCCAGTCAAAGAGGTGGGCATGAGTCAGTCAAAGAGGTGGGCATGGGTCAGTCAAAGAGGTGGGCATGGGCCAGTCAAAGAGGTGGGCATGTGCCAGTCAAAGAGGTGGGCATGGGCCCGTCAAAGAAGTGAGCATGGGCCAGTCAAAGAGGTGGGCATGAGTCAGTCAAAGAGGTGGGCATGGGTCAGTCAAAGAGGTGGGCATGGGCCCGTCAAAGAGTTGGGCATGAGACCGTCAAAGAGGTGGTCATGGGCCAGTCAAAGAGGTGGGCATGGGCCCGTCAAAGAGGTGGGCATGAGCCAGTCAAAGATGCCCGTCAAAGAGGTGGCATCATGGGCCCTCCTGGGCATGCTCTCAAAGAGGTGGGCATTCTAGATCATGGGCCCGTCAAAGGCATGAGCCCGTCAAAGAGGTGGTCATGAGCCCGTCAAAGAGGTGGGCATGGGCCATCAAAGATCCATCCCGTCAAAGAGGTGGGCATGAGCCCTCAAAGAGGTGGGCCCCGTCAAAGAGGTGGGCATGAGCCCGTCAAAGAGGTGGGCATGAGCCCAAAGAGGTGGGCATGAGCCCGTCAAAGAGGTGGGCATGAGCCCGTCAAAGAGGTGGGCATGAGCCTCAAAGAGGTGGGCATGAGCCAGTCAAAGAGGTGGGCATGAGCCAGTCAAAGTGGGCATGGCCCGTCAAAGAATGAGCCCGTCAAAGAGGTGGGCATGAGCCCGTCAAAGAGGTGGGCATGAGCCCACAAAGAGGTGGGCATGCCAGTCAAAGAGGTGGGCATGAGCCACTCAAAGGTGGGCATGAGCCCGTCAAAGAGGTGGGCATGGGCCCGTCAAAGTGGTCATGGGCCCTCAAAGAGGTGGGCATGAGCCAGTCAAAGAGGTGGGCATGGGCCCGTCAAACCAAGGGCATGGCTCTCAAAGTGGGCATGAGCCCTCAAAGAGGTGGGCATGGCCAGTCTCATCCCGTCAAAGAGGTCATGGGCCCGTCAAAGAGGTGCATGACCCGTCAAAATTGGTCATGGGCCCGTCAAAGAGGTGGTCATGGGCCCGTCAAAGAGGTGATGAGCCAGGTGGCGTCAAAGAGGTGGGCATGAGCCCGTCATGCCAGTCAAAGAGGTGGTCATGGGCCCGTCAAAGACATGAGCCCGTCAAAGTGGTGGATGACCCGTCAAAGATGGTCATGGGCCCTCAAGAGGTGGTCATGAACCCGTCAAAGAGGTGGGCATGAGCCCGTCAAAGAGGTGGTCATGCTCAAAGAGGTGGTCATGGGCCCGTCAAAGAGGACTGCCCGTGGGCATGAGCCATGAAGAGGTGGTCATGGGACTCAGCCATCAAAGGGTGGGCATGAGCAAAGAGGTGGGCACCAGTCAAAGAGGTGGTCATGGGCCCGTCAAAGAGGTGGTCATGCCCGTCAAGATGAGCCCGTCAAAGGTGTGATGGGCCTCAAAGAGGTGGTCATGGGCCCGTCAAAGAGGTGGTCATGGGCCCGTCAAAGAGGTGGGCATGGCCCGTCAAAGAGGTGGTCATGGGACCTCAAAGAGGTGGTCATGGGCCCGTCAAAGAGGTGGGCATGAGCCCGTCAAAGAAGTGGGCATGAGCCCGTCAAAGAGGAAGCATGGCCCGTCAAAGAGGTGGTCATGGGCCCGTCAAAGAGGTGGGCATGGCCCGTCAAAGAGGTGGGCATGGGCCCGTCAAGAGGTGGGCATGGGCCCGTCAAAGAGTGGGCATGGGCCCGTCAAAGAGGTGGGCATGAGCCCGTCAAAGAGGTGGGCATGAGCCATCAAACCCATGAGCCAGTCAACTGGGCATGAGCCAGTCAAAGAGGTGGGCATGAGCCCGTCAAAGAGGTGGTCATGGGCCCGTCAAAGGTGGTCATGGGCCCGTCAAAGAGGTGGGCATGAGCCCGTCAAAGAGGTGGGCATGAGCCACAAAGAGGTGGGCATGAGCCAGTCAAAGAGGTGGGCATGAGCCAGTCAAAGATGAGCCAGTCAAAGGTGGGCATGAGCCCGTCAAAGAGGTGGGCATGGGCCCGTCAAAACGGAGCTGGTCATGGGGAAAGGCATGAGCCCGTCAGTGGGCATGAGCCCGTCAAGGCTCTGATCAGCCCGCCAAAGAGGTGGGCATGAGCCCGTCAAACATGAGCCAGTCAAAGGGTGGGCATGAGCCAGTCAAAGAGGTGGGCATGAGCCCGTCAAAGAGGTGGGCATGAGCCCGTCAAAGAGGTGGGCATGAGCCCGTCAAAGAGGTGGGCATGAGCCCATCAAAGAGGTGGGCATGAGCCAGTCAAAGAGGTGGGCATGAGCCAGTCAAAGAGGTGGGCATGAGCCCGTCAAAGAGGTGGTCATGGGCCCGTCAAAGAGGTGGTCATGGGCCCGTCAAAGAGGTGGGCATGAGCCCGTCAAAGAGGTGGGCATGAGCCCGTCAAAGAGGTGGGCATGAGCCAGTCAAAGAGGTGGGCATGAGCCAGTCAAAGAGGTGGTCATGGGCCCGTCAAAGAGGTGGTCATGGGCCGGAAAGAGGTGGTCATGGGCCCGTCAAACATGAGCCCGTCAAAGAGGTGGGCATGAGCCCGTCAAAGAATGAGCCCGTCAAAGAGGTGGGCATGGGCCCGTCAAAGAGGTGGGCATGAGCCAGTCAAAGAGGTGGTCATGGGCCCGTCAAAGATTGGATGAGCCCGTCAAAGAGGTGGTCATGGGCCTAAAGAGGTGGTCTGGATGTCATGGGCCCGTCAAAGAGGTGGGCATGAGCCAGTCAAAGAGGTGGTCATGGGACCGTCAAAGAGGTGGTCATGGGCCCGTCAAAGAGGTGGGCATGAGCCCGTCAAAGAGGTGGGCATGAGCCAGTCAAAGAGGTGGTCATGGGACCGTCAAAGAGGTGGTCATGGGCCCGTCAAAGAGGTGGGCATGAGCCAGTCAAAGAGGTGGTCATGGGACCGTCAAAGAGGTGGTCATGGGCCCGTCAAAGAGGTGGGCATGAGCCCGTCAAAGAAGTGGGCATGAGCCCGTCAAAGAGGTGGTCATGGGCCCGTCAAAGAGGTGGTCATGGGCCCGTCAAAGAGGTGGGCATGGGCCCGTCAAAGAGGTGGTCATGGGCCCGTCAAAGAGGTGGGCATGGGCCCGTCATAGAGGTGGGCATGGGCCCGTCAAAGAGGTGGGCATGGGCCCGTCAAAGAGGTGGGCATGGGCCCGTCAAAGAGGTGGCCATGGGCCCGTCAAAGAGGTGAGCATGAGTCAGTCAAAGAGGTGGGCATGAGCCAGTCATAGAGCTGGGTATGGGCCAGTCAAAGAGGTGGGCATGGGCCAGTCAAAGAGGTGGGCATGGGCCCGTCAAAGAGGTGGGCATGGGCCAGTCAAAGAGGTGGGCATGGGCCCGTCAAAGAGATGGGCATGGGCCAGTCAAAGAGGTGAGCATAAGCCAGTCAAAGAGGTGAGCATGAGCCAGTCAAAGAGGTGGGCATCAGAAAGAGGGAGGCAGACGGCATGGAACTGTTGTGTCTAATGAAGCCCGGGCCATTATCGTTGACCATGTGGTAAACTGAGGCCTTACCATGGCAGAGGCTGCCAGATTAGTTCACCCCAATCTGAAAAGATCAACTGTAAATTTGATCATGAGAACATTTCGCCAAGAAAAGCGGTAAGTCTGCAGGATATGCACTATTCTTTACCATTACATTTACTGTAAATGGCATTGCAATGCATGTCAATTCTCAAAACATGCTACAGTATTCTTACAGTATGATCTATTGACAGTATACTCCATTCTACTCTCAGAATTGACAGAAGACCTCATGGTGGTGGCCATGTGCTGACCAACCAGCAGGAGTGGACAGTGGTGGAAATGGTGAGGGCCAGGAATGACATACGGCTGTCTGAAATTAAGCAGGCCATTGAGGAGAACAATGACACCTTCGCCAATGTGGCATCCATCAGCAATCTCCCGCCTTTTGAATAGGCACCAGGTATCTATGAAACACATTTACCTGGTGCCTTTTCGAGAGAAACAACTGCTGGCCGATTATGTTCCAGTAGAGCACTATATATTGATTATTATTACTATTTGATGCACATTCTACTTCACAGTATCATATTGGAACTATACTGTAAAAATAACTAACCAAAATATATTTTTTGATGGTGATGGTACTTGATGCTGCTGTGAACCATGTTGATGAAGCGGGCTTCAACCTGGCCAAAACTCCACGCCGTGGTTGGAACCTCATCAGCCAATGGGCGACCATCAAAGTGAAGACATCCTCTGTGTGTCGCAATTGTAGAGGATGTTGTTAGATATTATGGAAATGATAGATTTTCTGTCTATTTTCTTGGCCAGTGTAAGTGTATTGCCTAATGTGAAAAGTGTGTAATGTACTGTAATTTACACTACTGTAGCATATTACTTTCAGCACTTCTAAGAGAGATTTGAAACACATATCTTGCATTGTTTGCTATTGGATTAACTGGTAGTTAAAACAACTAAATCATATCATTATGTTGTGTTTTGGTGATTAAACCAATGTTCTCATTACATGCCACAATATAAATATAATATATTTTGAATCAATGGTTGTGTGGAGAGATGTTTACAATCCCAATGAATGCACAAGGACAGGTTTTGAATGAAAGACTGGCTGTGTTGTGCGACCAGCTTGGAGTTTTGTACTTAGTTGTGAAAATGTACCACATACTTGTGAAAATAGTACCAAAGCGATTTTAAAAGAACTTTAATAGCCTACACATAGGTTTTTTTCTTTATGCCTGAAAAAAATCTTGCAAACAAATGGAATGTGGCAAAATGTCCCTATTTAATGGCTTTTACTGCCACCTACTGTTGAATGGTTGGTGCGTTTCATACAGACTGATCTAACTGCATTGAAACCGCTCAAATATCACATCCTCCATTCACTATTCTTCATTATAATGTTATTTTAGGCATATGGCCTCAAACTGGCTTGATAATTACTAGACAGTGTCTTTGTTGCCTCCACACACAGGTCTTCAAGTCTGTAAACGGAATACACCCATAGTAGGCTGGCTATCTTACCTAGAAAGGGTATTTATCCAGTGTTTTATTAAACTAGGCTACTGTACTTGGTAAATACTGCAATGCAATACTTTTTTTATTGAACTGCCAGGACATTACCCACTCGAATTGTAGACTATGTAAAATCAACACCCAAAGCAACTGTCCTGCTGGCCTCATGTCTAACAACACACACACACACACACACACACACACACACACACACACACACACACACACACACACACACACACACACACACACACACACACACACACACACACACACACACACACACACACACACACACACACACACACCATGGTGCATGACCTCTTAGTGGCTCCAGTCCCCTTCGACTAAACAAAAGGCCTCCATTGACCTCCTCACCCCTGCTATTCTGCTGAAGGACATCAATTGTGAAAACGTGTTGTTCTTCTGACACACGCAAAAAAAATACCAGACAAAATCACTTGACATCTTCTTTGCAGTGACCTTCGTGTGGGCTGTGCTGTGTGTCCATGGACATGAAAACCTGCACTCCAGCTTGCAAAACATGCTGTTTTGTTGGAATGGGGATAAAATTAATTTGAGGCGGTTTCACTCTAAGTGACACTTGTTGACTGAGCTGAAGTTTGGAGGTTTATGATTGATGGTCCTTGGGGCCTATGGAGACTACAGTCAACAGCATATGTGGGAACTCCTTCAAGACTGTTGGAAAAGCATTCCAGGTGAGCTGGTTGAGAGAATTCCAAGACTGTGCAAAGCTGTCATCAAGGTCATCAAATATAAAAGATATTTTGATTTGTTTAACATATTTTTGATTACTACATGATTCCATGTCTGTTATTTCATAGTTTGATGTCTTCACTATTATTCTACAATGTAGAAAATATTACAAAAGAAAGAAAAACCCTGGAATGAGTAGATGTGTCCAAAATGTTGTCTGGTACTATACATTATGGTCAATACATTCTAGACGGTCTGTCTTTATAAACAGGAGTTGTGGTTCTAGGATTAGGTGGAGTCTGTTAGCATTCTGCATATGTTTATATTGATTTTCAGAGTATCATAAATAATAGCCTCAGTGGTAAAATAATGGATGTACGCCAAATTTGATTATTTAATTTGTTGTGCCTTTTAGTGAGATGAATACTTGGCTATGCCTTGACATCGAAGAGGGGACTATTCTCTGATTGATGTAGTCAAAGAAAAACTGGGCCATGCATATTGACGATGGCCCAAATTCATTTTAGCCTGGTCGCAGTTAGGTGCTCTGTCGTTTTTATTATTTGGTCTGTAGATGGTGCTGTGGACCCATGGTTAAATAAATCAAGCTTTTGGTATGAAAGTGCTAGCTGAGAAAAGACTCATGGCTGTGCTACATCAAGCAAAGGGATTCTCTGTCGCCATTTCAACATGTGTGTCTTAATAATATGTTTATATATATATATATGTTTCATTGAGGAGTGGCAAACTATTGTGATTGTGAGACAGCCAGCAACTCAAAACCAACTTCTCTAATAGAGAAAAGAAACAAGACTATTTAATTCTGTAGAAAAATAGCTGTGGTGATAGTAAGTATAATAGTATAACAGTAATAGCTGTGGTGAGAGTAAGTATAATAGTATAACAGTAATAGCTGTGGTGATAGTAAGTATAATAGTATAACAGTAATAGCTGTGGTGATAGTAAGTATAATAGTATAATAGTAATAGCTGTGGTAATAGTAAGTATAATAGTATAACAGTAATAGCTGTGGTGATAGTAAGTATATAATTAGTATAACAGTAATAGCTGTGGTGAGAGTAAGTATAATAGTATAACAGTAATAGCTGTGGTGATAGTAAGTATAATAGTATAATAGTAATAGCTGTGGTGATAGTAAGTATAATAGTATAACAGTAATAGCTGTGGTGAGAGTATTTCAAAGACATGCCAAAGGATTTGGCTTCCATCCCAAAGCACAGCAAATAACCTTAGCAACACACCAACAGCTTCAGCATCTGCAGTGCTCTACCCACACCATAAGTGTGCCTCCCAAATGGCACACTATTCCCCCATAGGGCTCTGGTCAAAAGTAGTGCACTATATAGAGAATTGGGAGATATTTAGGACGCAGACCAAGTCTACCCCAAAAATGTCTCCAGTATAAAAGACCTTCCTCATGGGCATTGTCTCTGGTGCCACTTGCTAAAGCTAGCCAACAGAGATTTGGCTCTAACTCATTATTTGTTTGGCCGAGTGCCAGTCCAAACAAGCCTTTTGTAAAGGGATAATGCAATCCTACCCCAAAACAATGACCGGCTTAAAATATGATTGTAATTACCAGATCCTTTTTATCATTATTAGCAATGAATGCACCCAAAGCAGTCTGTTTGGGTGTTAGTATTCATAAAATAAACATCAGCTGCCCACAAACAAACCCCAACAGGTTATTTGTAAATGAAATATTTGCCACCATATTGTGGAAGTGGATGGAGTAGCAGAGTTATCTAGAACGTGTCCCTCAAATGATTAATAGCTGTGTAGTTAATGTAACAGTTCAGCAAGCTCTCTGTAAACCGACACAGTGAGTTTCCTTTCTGAAGGAAACAGTAGAAATGTATTAACACTCTCAAACCCAGCTTCTAGGGTCAGCTGGCTTTTGTAATCAAAGACCAACAATGCTGCATTGCTTCTGTTACACCCTCTTGACACTGTACAAACTATTGTTATTTGTTATGTAGCCTAGTTTTCAGTGAAGGACACTTCTTTTTTATGTAATGTACTACATTAGGACACTAGGGCTCATATGAGTGTTTGACAAACACAAATTACACAAAAAGACTATCAGCTACACAACATTACTTTACTTCTGAGGTCACTTTATTCTCCTCTCCTCTCCTCTCCTCTCCTCTCCTCTCCTCTCCTCTCCTCTCCTCTCCTCTCCTCTCCTCTCCTCTCCTCTCCTCTCCTCTCCTCTCCTCTCCTCTCCTCTCCTCTCCTCTCCTCTCCTCTCCTCTCCTCTCCTCTCCTCTCCTCTCCTCTCCTCTCCTCTCCTCTCCTCTCCTGATGCAATACCACAAACCATCCAGCCAGTCAGTGAGATCAAAAGAAGCCATATCCTCATCACAGAACATCAGTATCCTGCTGAATGCCAGCCATTCATTCATTCCCTTACAGACAATGATCAAGGCTTTGTCAGAGATTACCATTGTTATGACATTATAAAAACACAGTGTTACTGCTCACTGTATTGCTCTATATTGGTCAACTGTCAAAAGGGATAGCCATAGGTTAGGAAATATAGGTTGGGAAAAATAACAGGAAACATTAAAGATATGAACTCATATGTCAATGTTTTGTCTAGAGCGGTCTAACGTCCATGTGGCAGAGCGATATTTTTACATTGTGTTCCAAATAACACCCTATTTCCTACATAGTGCACTACTTTTGACCAGAGCCCTATGGAGAATAGGGTGCCATTTGGGACGTAACGTTAGTCTCCAAATGCAGTTCCCTCTGTGGGTAAGGTATAGGATAAGTTCTCCTCTCTTTGTGCGTTACAAATGGGACCCTATTCCCTATATAGTGCAGTATTTTTAAATGCGTCCTAAGTATCTGCCAACACAGAGCGGAGGATCTTTCCACCCAGTCCTTTCAGATGGAGTTTATACATTTAAAGGAAAACTCCACCCAAAAACCTTATTTTGGTGTTTATTTCATTAGTCCATTGATGATATACTCCCAAAATGTTTTACATGTCAGCAATCAAGTTTTCAAGATATGTAACTTTCAAAATACATAAAGACAGCCAATTTTATGCATTTTGCATTTGAAAGTTATATATCATGAAAACATTTTGGGAGTATATCAACAATGGACTAATGAAATAAACACCAAAATTTAGTTTTGATGTGGAATTGTCCTTTAACGAACACAAGTGAAACTTGCCTCCATTTGCCAGATGCTGCTCTCTTCTTCCTTCTATATAACTACAGTAAAGAAAGTAGTAAAAGACATTAAGTGATTTCTGCTAGTGCCGGGTGTTTATCCAGAGTGTGCATGGAATTGATTGATTTTCCAGATAGGGAGCAGCATCATTTGGCAAGTATTTACAGAGCAGGGCAGTAAAACTGGTCAGTGTTTAAACAGCCTGATTTGTGCGGGCGGATGGATGGAGACAGGATGGAGGCAGGACGGAGGCAAGACGCAGGCAGAGGCAGGAACAGTACACACTACCTGTGATAAGAGCTGTGCTCAGTTGGAGCCCTGTAGGCTCCCGGGAACACACCCAAAGCAAAACACAGTACATTTATTCTCATATGACAATTATCACTTTTTGAAGTAGCACCTAGATATTTTTCTATTAATTAAACCCTTCGATGTGACTGGGGCCCATTTTCAAGTTTACGGAATAAAACTACATTCCTATGATGGGAAATAATTTCATTCTCTTTCATAGGTAGTCAGTTTGAGGTCTTTGCTTATTTAGTGTTAACACTTCAAGGGCCTTTGAGCAGCGCCGGCTCAAGCCTTTTGGTACGGCAACTGCTCGGCATCTGACAGTACAGCGCTAAAGAGGGTAGTGTGTATGGCCCAGTACATCACTGGGGCCAAGCTTCCTGCCATTCAGGACCTCTATACCAGGCTGTGTCAGAGGAAGGCCCAAAAGTCACCCAAGTCAGGAAGGCCCAAAGTCACCCAAGTCATAGACTGTTCTCTCTGCTACAGCACTGCAAGCGGTACCGGAGCGCAAAGTCTAGTTCCAAAAGGTTCCTTAATAGCTTCTACCCCCAAGCCATAAAACTGCTGAACAATTAATCAAATGGCCACCTGGACTATTTACATTGACCCCCATTTGTTTTTACACTGCTGCTACTCACTGTTTATTATCTATGCATAGTCACTTTACCCTGACCTACACTATAATTCAAAAGTTTTGGGTCACTTAGAAATGTCCTTGTTTTTGAAAGAAAAGCACATTAAAATAACATCAAATTGATCAGAAATACAGTGTAGACATTGTTAATGTTGTAAATGACTATTGTAGCTGGAAACGGCATATTTTTTAATGGAATATCTACATAGGTGTACAGAGGCCCATTATCAGCTAACATCACTCATGTGTTCCAATGGCAAGTTGTGTTAGCTAATCCAAGTTTATCAATTCAAAAGGCTAATTGATCATTAAAAAATCATTTTGCAATTATGTTAGCACAGCTGAAAACGGTTGTTCTGATTAAAGAAGCAATAAAACTGGCCTTCTTTAGACTAGTTGAGTATCTGGAGCATCAGCACTTGTAGGTTCGATTGCAGGCTCCAAATGGCCAAAACAAATTACTTTCTTCTGAAAATGGTCGGTCTATTCTTGTTCAGAGAAATGTAGGCTATTCCATGCGAGAAATTGCCAAGAAACTGAAGATCTTGTACAACGCTTTGTACTACTCCCTTCACAGAACAGTGCAAACGGTCTCTAACCAGAATTGAAAGAGGAGTGGGAGGCCTCTGTGCACAACGGAGCAAGAGGACAAGTACATTAGAGTGTTTAGTTTGAGAAACAGACGCCTAACAAGTCCTCAACTGGCAACTTCATGAAATAGTACCCACAAAACACCAGTCTCAACATCAACAGTGAAGAGGCGACTCCGGGATGCTGGCCTTCTAGGCAGAGTTCCACTGTCCAGTGTCTGTGTTCTTTTGCCCATCTTAATCTTTTCTTTTTATTGGCCAGTCTGAGATATGGCTTTCTCTTTGCTTCTCTGCCTAGAATGCCAGCATCCCGGAGTCGCCTCTTCACTGTTGACTTTGAGACTGGTGTTTTGCGGGTACAATTTAATGAAGCTGCCAGTTGGGGACTGTTTCTCAAACTTGACACTCTAATGTACTTGTCCTCTTGCTCAGTTGTGCACCGGGGCCTCCCACTCCTCTTTACCGGTACCGGTACCCCCTGTATATAGCCCTGTTATTGTTATTTTATTGTGTTGCTTTTTTCAAACTTTAGTTTATTTGGTAAATATTTTCTCAACCATCTGCCCCTTTTTTTCAATTATCACCTGAAATGACATACCCAAATCTAACTGCCTGTAGCTCAGGACCTGAAGCAAAGATATGCATATTCTTGATACCATTTGAAAGGAAACACTTTCGTTTGTGGAAATGTGAAATTAATGTAGGAGAACATTAGATCTGGTAAAATATAATACAAAGAAAAAATACTTTTTTTGTACCATTATCTTTGAAATACAAGAGAAACACCATAGACAAGGAGATGATTGTGGACTACAGGAAAAAGAGGACAGAGCACGCCCCCATTCTCATCAATGGGGCTGCAGTGGAGCAGATTGAGAGCTTGTTCTTGTTACTTACAACCTCATGCTAGTCGCATTAGCCTACGTTAGCTCAACCGTCCCGCAGGGGACCCAATTTGATTTGATTTGATTTGACCATAAGGCAATCTGATTTAAGAAACGTAATATCATTTATGGGATATTATACCCATCATGATGATTTAGGTGCAACCAATCATAATTTGATCAAATACCTCCAGTCTCCATGGCAGTCAGCCATTAAATACCTTCAGTAAACATGGGAACAAATACCATGATGGATAATTATTCTCTATATCTATATCTATATACTTGTAAAAGAATAAAGAAACTGACTGCTCAGATTAGTGAAGAAACATGGGCCTGATGACATGTATTTAGCTACATATGGTCCCACAGCATTAGGCTTTAAAGGCAGCTGTGTAAAACCAGGCTGATAATTGGGTTGTAATGAAGTGATGGCACAGAGCAACTTCTAAAATACCAATGTGAAAGGAAGGAGAGCATCCATCCACTCAGATGAAAGCAGCTGCTCTGCTCTCAGCCCATCACATGCACTCACACGCACACACACACACACACACACACACACACACACACACACACACACACACACACACACACACACACACACACACACACACACACACACACACACACACACACACACACACACACACACACACACACACACACACACGCACGCACGCACGCACGCACGCACGCACGCACGCACGCACGCACGCACACACACACGCACACACACACACACACACACACACACACATCATGTCTCTGCCCAGCTCAGCTCCATAAAGACCAATCAATAGACTCTGCTCTGAGAGTGGCTAATTACTATGAGTTGTGGAGGAGCATATTTCCCACTCTACCAAACTCTCTGGTCTAGCACTAATGTGCACCAGGTAACTTGTTTTGGCGATGTATTACACAAACACTGTATATAGTATTTACCAATATAACTCAGCTTGTTAGTGTGATTGTTCTGCAGACACACCAGAAAGAAGATGACCAGAATTACTTTAAACTGCAATTTTTTAAACTGCTCTCCCTCAGTCCTCTCTAACCCGCATGCTTTGAGTCTCTTTCAATTCAATTCAATTCAATTTCAATTCAAGGGCTTTATTGGCATGGGAAACATGTGTTAACATTGCCAAAGCAAGTGAGGTAGACAACATACAAAGTGAATATATAAAGTGAAAAACAACAAAAATTAACAGTAAACATTACACATACAACAGTTTCAAAACAGTAAAGACATTACAAATGTCATATTATATATATATCTCTCTCTCTCTCTCTCTCTCTCTCTCTCTCTCTCTCTCTCTCTCTCTCTCTCTCTCTCTCTCTCTCTCTCTCTCTCTCTCTCTCTCTCTCTCTCTCTCTCTCTCTCTCTCTCTCTCTCTCTCTCTCTCTCGTGTGTGTGTGTGCTCTGTGCCTCTGAGCACCACCGTTTTGTGACGTCACACCCTTTGCCTGGAGATGGAAGTCCACTGAGGCTCTGAAAAAAACATTTCAAAAGAAAAAACAAGTGGAAGGAGTGTACAATGTGTACCAGTTCACCAAACCAACGAATGTCAAGCTATAATCAAATGATGGAAGACGGGACACTTTTCCCTGCTTTTCTTTGATCAATACTTGTTCCAGTACGGGTTATTTTTCACCTCATTATGAGCAGATTCAATCTGATGCTTTGGAGGCTGTGATAGCGCTGTGTCCCCTGGGAAGGGAAACAGGGCCCTGTTCTGCTGATTAGGCCAGGTGGAGGCGTTTATGTGTATTCCCACAGCTTACTATCAAGTTACCGTATCCGTGGCAACATGTGATGACTCTGTTTTGTGTTGGAAGTAACATCATTCCTACTCCCTCGTCATTTAACATTGATGTACTGTTCTTGAGATTTTAGAACGAATGACTTTATATGGTAAGTGTTATCATGTAATAAGCACAAATAAGTATGTGAAGCTAAGCAGTATCTGGAAGCTAAATAATCAAGTTTGTGTCTGTTTGTGTGTCTGATACCCTGGCTGTGTCCCGAATACCTATACTTAAATAGTCCTAAATAGTAGGCTGTTTGAGAATTCTAGAAGAATTCGATGCACACTTTTCCACAATGCATTGGAAGAGGTGGGCTGCGAGTGATAGGCCCTAGTTCTCTTCAAGTAGCCAAACAACAGAACTAGGCTACTTAATTGGGAAGATGCTGAACAGCGAAGCTTCTGCGGTAGTGTTAAAATGTAAGCTGAGTGTTTTTTGTTCTCCTTAAAATGATCACGAGAATTGCATTTTAGGCTACATATTTGAAAATATGTATTTCTTTTCCCAAAGTGGATTTCTGTTTTCTCATTGACAATGATTTATTGTTCTCTTGGCCTTCATCAGAGCTTTTAAACAAAATACTAAACCATCTTTTGATTTCTGAATGTGTTGGCACCCTGGACGTGGCTGTGTTATTGATGTCTTCTTAATCAGGTCTTTTGATTTGAAGATATGTGTTGTTTTAGTTTTGTAGGCTTGGCTACCTATTTCATCTATGGATCAAGCCTTGGCAGTCATTCTGATCTCCTTCTCAATGAGCAGTGCTTTAGTTTATTATGTTGCTCTTCAGTGGTTCTGAATTTTTGATGCACCTTACTGTCCATGTTTTTCTGTGCCTTTCGATTTGAACATTTTAATAAATTAATAGAATTGCAAATGAGCTATTATCAGGCTGTCTATTGAATTTGGAAAAATCTACCCGTACTCGACCCCGCCATACATACTGAACTAGTCAGGAGCCACCATTGCATTGATGCCGTGTCATACTGCATTTGTTTTTTTTTGTTTTTTGTGTTTACTCCCTTTTTCTCCCAATTCCAATTACGATCTTGTCTCATCGCTGCAACTCCCCAACGGGCTCGGGAGAGGCGATGGTTGA